>NC_058132.1:474317503-474464194 GCF_016433145.1 Gracilinanus agilis
GAGGAGGAGGAGGAGGAGGAGGAGGAGGAGGAGGAGGAGGAGGAGGTCAGTTTTGGTGAAACTTCAATAAGTGACAAAATTAATAAATTATGACCTCATATCAAAAACCGAACTATAGATTTTTTATATCTATGTAAAATATAACTATGGAATGTTATAAACTAAGTAAACTAGGTGATGTTATTTACATCTCTATTACCACACAAAATCTAGCACCACCCTACTAGATGACCTAGTTCCTTTTACATTAGTGAAATGAAAAGAGGATGAAAAAAATTTTATTAATCTGTAATAACTTCAATTCACCACCATTTTCTTTCCATAAATATGGAATTATAAAAGGAAGAAATAGCCAATTTTAATTGTCAATTAGGTATTGAGACAGGAAGTAAAATCACACAGCTGCAGCAGGGAAGTGTTAAGGCTGAAATGAAATCTTTGCTCTAGATACATAAGCATAGCAGAATTCTCTTTGTTGGGGTAAACCATTGGTTCCACTCACCTTCCTCCAAAAGGATGAACTAGCTAAGGCAAGAAACAATTGGAGGTTCCTACTTACTGCAGAACAGCTGAGACAGAAAAATACCAGTTATAGGAACATCTGTTTTCTCTCAAGTCCATATCCCTGTGGCCCAGGGAAAGGTCCTGAGTCTAATGTAACTAAAGAGTTCCTGAAAATTAACCTGATGATGGATCCTGTGAATGTGGGAGCCACACATCAATTTGATGAACTGTGAACATGAACTGTGGTTATCCTCTTTTTTCCCCAACTCAAGTGTACTGAACTATTCATTTCCTAAAACTCTGAGGTTTGAAACAACTTATTCATTATCTGGAGACTTCCAGGGCAGAGGAGAGCAACAGGTTTGTAGTTGCTGGTAAAAATTTTATAATATATTGCTTTATTGTTATTATGCTTTTTTATTTGATTATAGATTTTATGCCAAGAATAAAAGCATTGTATACAGTTAAGTGTTTTTGTCTAAGTCTTTGAAAAGTCAACTCATTTATGCCAGTCAAATAACTGACAGGAAATAAAGCAAGTTTTGTTAGGAGTAGAAGATCAAATACCTGATTTCTGATTTTATAAATCTGAAATGATCCACATACTCCTAAATAAAGACAACTCTGCCCTACAAAGAAATCTTGAACTGAAGGATAGAAAGCTGTTGACTCTAAGAACATATGAAGGAACTTCCTTCATGTAGCAGAGTGCATATAAATAAATTAACCACCAGAGAGAACAATTAGAATGGTAAGATCTATATGCTTCCTGTTGAGTAGAATCAGGATAGTACCTACTAGTACCACCCAGTGGTTAAAAGTAATTATAGAGACAAAACTAACTAAAATCAGCAGTGATGAAAGTCAAATGCCCCATACCATCCTTAAAATTAAATTGTGACATCTTTTGAAGTGGAAGTTAAACATAATAATACAGAAGTGGAAATTGCCTAATGTCGATCATTATTCACAAGGATTAGCAGAACTGAATAGCTAACAAGATTTACTGGATGACAAGATTGAAGATTCATACCTGGAAGTGAGCTTAAAAGCCATTTTATCCAATTCTATTATTTTATAGATTAGAAACCAAAGCCCAGAGAGAGTTCAAGTGATTTGTAGTCACATAGGTAGAAAATATCAGAGGTTTAAACCCCTGGATCCTATGATTCGAGGTTCAATGTTCTAAGATATACATGCACACACAAAACAAAAACAATAATAACATTTTGGTCTAGAAATGATTTACAAGATAACCTAAAGCAGTGGTGTCAAATTGAAATAGAAACAGGGGACATTACTCTATGTATAAGGATGTCCTTGTGCCACAAATTAACTAAATTTTAAAATGCAATATCATATATTTTATTATATTTTTATTTATTTTGTTAAATATGTCCCACTACATTTCAATATGATTCCTGTGGGAGTGTTCTGGGGTTGCATTCATCAATTTTCCACCCTTAAAAAAACAATGTATTTTAGTGGAAAGAGGATTGGACTTAGCGTACCCAGATGTTCCAAATTCTGTCTGTGATACTTACTATGTGACTTAGGTAAGTCACTTAAGATCTCTGAGTTAATTTCCTTATCTGTAGTAATATTTGACTGGGAGAGTCAATATAACATAATGAATACTGGAAGCAAGAGAAACTGTTTTCAAATCCAGTCTGTGACCATTGACAAATCAGCATAATGCTATGAATAGACTGTTAGATTTGGAGTTAGGAAAGCCTTGGTTTGAATCATACTTCAGATACTTAGGATTTATGTGACCCTGGACAAACTATTTACTATTTCTTAACCTTGATTTTCTTATCTGTAGAATAGGAATGATGCTAATTAATAGCTCCTACCTAGCAAGACTATTTGAAGATCAAATGAGATAATGCATGCAAAATGTATTGCAAAACATTAAAGCACTGCATGAAGGTGTGCTATTTTTAGTAACAGAACTTAACCTCTCTGCTCACAGTCAACTTTCTAAGACTAAATTAAAGATAGACCAGTTGTTGATGTCTGTAGATGGTATGTATCCCATCAACAAAACACCCTACATCAGGAAAGTGCGATGAAAATCAAAGAGCTGTATAAAAATGTGTTGTTCTTATTAATAAAAATAGTATCATATTTAAAGCCCTCCAAAGTCTCAGCAAGATGGCTCTTTGAAACTCAGTTGAAATGAAAGCTACATATAATTACCTGAAAAAATGCTGAGTCATTATTGAATAGAGAAATACAAATCAAAACAATTCTGAGATTATCTTACACCTATAAATTTTACTAAAATGATAAAAAAGTAAAATGATAAATATTGGAGGGGATGTGGGAAAATGGAGATAACTCATATACTGTCGGTGGAAATGTGAACTGATTCGATTTGGTTTTTCCAGTGAAAGATTTCAGATTTTCTTGTATGTTTTCATTCTTTTGAATTTGTTTTATTGTTTACTACTGTCTTATGAAGTCATTAGCTTCCATTTGTCAAGTTTTAATTTTTAGGGAGCCATTTGTACTTCCTTTCTTAGAATGTTATTTTTCTGTTTGTGATATTGAATTTCCTTTTTCAGGGAACTACATCCTTTGATAAGTTTTTTTTCTAAGCTGTTGATTTTTTTTTCAATCATTTTCTTGTCTAATTTTTCCTCTACGACTCTTATTATTTTATTTTTCATCCTTTTTAGGAGTTCTTCTGCAAGTTCACTTTGGATTTGACATCCTTTCACATTTTCTTTTGAGTATCACATGTTTTCTTTTTCTTTCTTACTTTTTTTCTTCTCTCTTTTTCTGAACTTGCATTTTGGTCATCTCTGTAACTGAAATATTTTTCTAGTGATGGGTTTCTTCTCTCTCTGTTGCTCATTTCGGGGTTATTTTTTTCTGCAATTTTGTCTATATGCTCCATTCCTGGGGAGGGGGAAGACAATGAGGGGGAATGGAATACTCTACCACACTTGTACTATGCCTAGGATTGCTTCAGCTGTGTCGGCCCCAGATTGAGCACTCAGCAGAGGTAGTCTGTTTGACCTACTTTGTGAGAGGCTGCAGCTATTCAGTTCAGATTCAGTTCATATTGAGTCAAATTGTGTTCTTCCCAATCCTGATGAGGCTGGACCTTGTTAGGCTGAGTTTTTCCCAATTCTTCCCTTACTGGGTCATGCCAACCTCTTTTATGGCTGGACTATGCAGGGTTGCTTTTCTACCACTGCCACATGTTCTATATTGTGTTGGTTTCTGCTCTTCCCTCTCTGAGGCTGGACCAAGCCTTTCCCCTGCCTCTTGGTCAGCACTATCTGCTCCTACTCCAATGAGATGGGTCCTTGCTATACCTCCATGGTGTTCTAGGCCATGATCTAACCATTTTAGAGAGAAATCTGGAATTATGCCCAATGACATAAAACTGTCCAACTTTTGACCCAATAATACCGATATTGGGTTTATTTCCTAAGATGATCAGGCAAAAAGGAAAAGAACCTATATGTTCTAAAATATTTAGAGTAGCTCTCTGTGGTGGCAAAGAACTAGAAATTGAAGAGATACCCATCAAATTGAGAATGGCTAAAAAAGTTGTGGCACATGATTATCCTGGGCTACTACTGTACCATTAAAAATGATGAGCAGATTAATTTTGGGAAAAGATGGGAAGAGCTACATGAAATTATGAAAAGCAAACCAAGCAGAACCTAGAGAACATTATAAACAACAGAAATATCATTTGAAGAATGATTATATATGTCCATCTCTAATAAAAGAACTGATAAATAAAAATATGTTAGGACATTGTTTTATATATAACTATCTTTTTGTCAAATGATGCCTTCTCTAATAGGTGTAGGTGAGGGACAGAAGGAGTTAATTAGGCATTTTAGTGAAATAAATAAATTTAAATTAAAAGAAAAGGAACTCAGAACAATTGGTATCTAGGAAGGATGGATTTGGGATATGGGAAAAGCAGTGTACAATATTAAAGAAGGGTCAAAAGACTAGTCAGTTTATTTTTCTCTATAGGTTTTAAGAAGTAAGGACCTTTGTAGAAAAGTAAACAATTTTAAAGGGAGAGTGCTAATCTACAGACTGGCAATTGGTCCAAGGATTATCAGAAGGTCTAAAAGAGAATTCAAGTTCAGTGGTCATAGATCTGGTTAGGATCCCGCCAACTAGACACCTGGATATGCTGGAAAAAAATCAAAACAACAATCCAGAGACACAAGTCCTTTTATATCCTCCTGGCACAATTATATAATCACATTGGTCTATAATAGATGCCATTGGTCTCATTTAACTAACAGAGGCTTTTATTTCTATCAGGATAAATTACCTTAGTCTTAGAAGCTCAGCTGGAGCTATACATTCAGGAAAACAGATTCCTCCCCTAAAGCTGTCTCCTTTCCTGGGAAGGCATTTAATTACCCTATGGAGAAACCTGTTGGGAAAAGCTGCCATTGAAGTCCTTATGGAAAACACATAAATAACTTTTTTTTTTCGGCTAAGGATTCAAGAAACTCTCCCAAGCAATCTGCTAACAAGAAACCACACCTTCCACAATTACCAATCCAGAATAAATATAGGATATTCATCAAAATTAATGTGAACATACCTATTCCTGCTTTGGATGGATTAGAAAAGATAATGAAACCATATGTTTTCCTTTAACCTGGACATTTTGAATACTGCTTAGTTCAAATTACCCTGAGTGTGCTCAGTATGTGGAAAAAGGCTATTATTTAATTGTGAGTTCTTTAGCAAAGAATTAAAAATGGAAAAAGGCATGTAGTGTTGATTTTACTTTCATGGCAAATGTAGCAAATATAGCTCCATTTAAAGATGAGAAAATACTAGTAACAAATGTAAGTTATTGTCATAATTAATGAAGTAAAGATTTTATGATTTTAAAATAGGATATTTTACTTTAGTGAAGTCTAACAATTGTATTCAGGCATTCCTTCCTTGGAATTTCTATATATGTCATCTATACCATTCATTTAGCATTTCATCATATATACTATCATTTGTTGACTTAAGGTTTTGACTTTTCATACATAGAGATCTTTTTTTCTCAGCTAGCTTATGTGTGGATACTCCATTCTTCTCTGGGTGCTATACTTCCAATGTTCTGTAAGGAAGACTTCTTTCTGAACATGATCTCAGATAAGATGACCCATCGATAGCAACTTTCTCCTTAATTTTGAGGTCAAATTTCTGTCTACTAATCCACAGGAAGACCCCAAAAGAGATTTTGCCCAAGGACTCTGCTTTTCTTGATAAATACAACCCAGAGTGGGCTAGTTTCTGAACAAAGATGCACATAAATGGACAAAAAAAGCCAGTCTCCTAACACTGCAACTGCTCACCATATTTAATCACCCAGTCTTATGTTCCTTTCTAGAGAGAAATCTACCCTAATTCTCTGAATGATGAACTGACACATGAGAGTGGAACAAAGAGTCTGGTCTGATGACTAGACTCCAGAACAGTTGTCACATTTGCTGTTTGTTTTATTCAGCTGTAGCTAGTATCTGCAGTCTCTCTCTACTGCTTCTTCCCTACCCCAATTCTGCACATAATTGCATATTTCTATTTCTCTTCCAGCTTGGTTTCAAACAATCCAGCCTCTCTTTGTGTTCCACGTGACAGATGGAGACAACCTCTGCCCCAAGCAGCTCCAGTCCTGGTTTGCCTCATCAAATACTCCCCTCGCTGGATGAGACAGGGCGCGATAGCTGTGTGTTGCTAAAAGATTACAAATTCCTTTAAGATCAAAATGTTTTTTTTTATACTTCAAATATACAATACAATGCCTAATGCAAAGTTATGTACTTAGTAGGAACTTGGTAAATATCTTCTCGTTGTGCCCCCACCACATATCCAAATTAAGGTTTAACTATTCAATATATTAAATAAAGAGATCTATTTTATAAGCCTGGACTTCTTAAGAGAATATAAACATATGCTAACACTCAAGACATCTGTGATTTCATCAATGAGAGTAACCTCTGCTGTAGGAATGGCCTATCACCTAAGAAAGGCAACATTGGCTAGTAAATAGCATGTTGGATTCAGAATCAGACTTGACTTTTGATTCAAATCCCAGGTCTGATCCTTGCTGGTTGTGTGACCCTGGGCTAGTCATATAACTTATCTTAGCCTCAGGCTTCTCATCTGCAAAATGAGAGGGTTGGATGAGAAAGACAATTTGAACTCTAATTCTATGATCCTATTAACTCTGAATGGTATCCTATCACAACTCATTTATGACCTAAGTCTTAAGGAATTTTCAGAAGCAAAAGAATGTTAGGTGACTTGCCTAGAGTTCAATAGGCAGGGAGTGTCAAGAGCCCAGATCTCTACACAGACTTCCTGACAGCAAGACCAGTACTGTATCACCTTTGACAAACTGCCTCTCAACACAAACATATATTCTCAAGTGAGAATTCATTCAGGCCTTATAGAGTAATTAGCAGCTTGTTCAAACAAAGGCTACATCATTATTCTTCAAGATATACGTATATGGAGTATGAAGTTGGATTAGATACTTCTAGAATCCTCCCATCTTTGAGTATAAATGCAAACAAATACATTGCACTCTGCCCATTGAATCCCATTTTCCTGGAGTAAATGTCAGTGTTGCTTTAATATTAATACATAAATAAAATTTAATATTCATAAAGAAATCTTTGAAGTCCCCCCAAAAATTAAGAATCTAAACAAATGTGTAAAGGGATATATGTATACTCTATTGCCAATGTATGTTATATGTGTTCAGATTAGTCTGTGTAGATGCATGAAAACACATTAATTGCATTATTAATTGAATTTCCTTCTCCAGTGTAAATATTAGTATCATTTTAATATTAAGAAAGCAATCTTGTAGTAAATAGCATTCAATATTAGTCTGGTTCTCCAAGACTTTGCCATTTTTCCTTTATGTCAGAGTCCAAACAAGCATTTGTATTTCATCTTAGATGGAATCAGAGACCACTGAATTTTACTAAACATGGCCATATCTATTAGGAATATTTATTTGGTCGTAGTTTAGAGGACAGAATAGAAAAGAGAGAGATCTGAAGTAGGAAAATCAATTAGGAAAATAATGTCTAGGACAGAGACCACAAGGGTGTGATTTGATGTGGTGATTATGTGAGTAGAGAGAAGAAAATGGATGCAAAAGATGCAGTGGAAGTAGTATTAATAAGACTTGCCAAATGATTATATATGAGAGATAAGGGAAAATGAAGAGCCAAGATAATTCCAATGTTGTGAACCTATATGACTCAGAAAATGTTGATGTCTGTGACAAAGATAGTGAAGTTCAGAAGAAGAATGTATTTGAGGATGAAAGATAATGAATTATTTTATTGGATACATTGAATTCAACATGCCCATAGAGCATCCAGTTTGAAATGTCAAATGGACAATTAGTAATATGAAATAAGAGCTCACTGAGTAAATGGTATCCCAAAAAATATACCAAAACTTAAACTTAAAATCTAATCAGCTTAGACTTCACTAAGACCTCTGGGATGCCTTGTAGATATCTTGACATCACATCTGATTTGTCATCATAACTTTTGTTTTAATTTAGAATAAAATTTAAGATGTTAAAAAAGCACCAAAAAAATTGAGAACTTGTTCTAACACTATACAATCATAACTCAAATAAACATACAATGCAAAAATATTCATAGCATCATTATTTGTGAGAAAAAATTGAAGCATGAAAAGTTTCAAGATACAAATGTAGAAGAAGAAATTGAAATTCTCATAATTTTATTCAATTACAAAAAAGAAGTTATTTTACCTAATTTGCAATAGGCTACAGTATATATAATATAAAAGAATAACAATAACTTGTCTCAGTTCTCATTTCTATCTAAATTCTATTTAAAATATTAGAAGAAAGTAAGACTAGGTAGGATTTGTTTAGAGCTTTAAGGTTTAAAAAGTATACTTTATATGTCACCTTTGATCCTCACAACAATCTTGACAGGTAGAGGTATTACTGTACCAATTTTACAGATGAGAAAACTGTGATTAAAAAAGGTTAAGTGACATACCAAGCAAGGGTGATATGGCTGGTAGGTAGCATAAAGCTAAGGCAGATTTTGAATTCAGGTCTTCCTGATTCCAAATCTTAATACTCTATTCACTGCCCTACTTCTGCTGGAGTAATAGTGGATAAAATATTAGACTTAGAGCCCATAAGTTATGAGTTCAAACATAGCCTTAGACGATTAGTGGCTATATGACCAAAGCAAGTCATTTACCTGCTGTATGACTTCATTTCCTTGCCTGTAAAATGGGTATAATAACATTCATTTCTGAGTTGTGAGAACCAAAGAATTAAAGTATGGAAAGGGCTTCATAAGTCTTAAAATACTATATAAATGCTAGGTATAATAATAATAACCCCTTCAAAGTCCAACTCAATATCTATGTTGTGTTAGAGGGGTAGGAGGTGGTAAGAGGAAAAAGCTAATGCAATAGCAAAATAAGAAAATTCCATCTAGACTGTTGTATGGCAGTGCTTCTTGTGTGTCATAAAATTGCTAAGGGAGGTAAGATCTGAGAAGGTCCCTGAAATTCTGGCTAATTGAGTCTCATAATACAACCGATTGGAGTAGCAGCCTACTTAGTGTGATGAAACTCTTCTTGTGAATTTTAGAAATATGCAGAATATAATAACATTGCAGACTGGCCCAATTCAAAATTATCCTAATAACCGGTTTGACATGGAGGATAGTGGAACAAGTGGTATTACTTTATTTTCTGGCACTGAAAGAAGGCAAACCAAATTGGAACAAATTGAACAAATCGTAATAAATGAGTAATTTCAATATACCACCTGCTGGAAATGGTTTGGATCTTAAAAGTAGTGACCTTTGAAGGGAACAAACATGAAGTAGACTAAAGGGCTACACATTGTTATTATACCCCAAAACATTCTAACAAAACAGGAAACAGAACTCACCAGGGACAGGAAGGGATTTCACATTTCATTCCCTTTTTCTCAATGATATTCTCAACTCTTAAACACCATTAATACAACAAATGGCACAACTATATGCCAAAGGAAATGATTTGAAACTCTAGCTTCTTTGCAAAACTGAGGTAATACTGGATAAGATCTTTAATTATTTACTCAAATGCTCATAATGGTGCATTACTAGCAAAGCACTTTATGAGCTTCATCTGAGATACAAACCTAATCTCATCCTAACAGAAGGCATCATATATTTATTACCAACAGATGAGAGCTCTAGTGAGTCCAATAAGTAAAGGCCAATTATGAGTTGATGTACTTTATTGAAAGCATTCACTGCTTACATCACTAAAAAAAATCAAAACAACCTTTAGACAATCACAAGAAGATGTGTTTTTTGGTAAGGATTAAAAAAGGATTTGCCCAAAAGCTCTAGAAGTACTGAAAAATGACATGTACAATTTGGTTTGTATGAATGTTAGGTGGTACAATGTATAGATCAATAGACCTAGAATCAAAAAGACATGAGTTCAAATTTGGATTTAGATATTTATTAGCTATGTGACACTGACCAATTCACTTCAGCTCTCTTTGCCTTAGTTTCCTCATGTGTAAAATGGGTATGTGACCCCATGGACCATAGTACACTAATACTACCCATGAAGCTTTCTTGGCAAAAATACTAGAATGACTTGTCACTTCCTACTCCAGTGGATTAAAGAAAACAGAGATTAAGTGATTTGTGTGGATTCACATAGCCAGTAAGTATCTGGGGTCCAATTTAAACTCAGGTCTTCCTGACTAGGTCCAGTTGTCTATCCACTGAGCAACCTAGCTACTACCCTTGAAGCAGAAGGATTACCTGGTTACAATTTTAAATTTTAATGTTATCCTATAGAGAAAAATCTAAATAAACTAAAGTTTCAAAATAAGCTAAATTTTAAATCTATTACCTCAGAGACTAAGGTAGTGCATATGAGAAAATGTCTTAGAGACAGTGGGGAAAATGTTTGTATATTTGTTCTTACTATATGTTTGATAGAAATATCATTTTATAAAACCTACTTGATGTTAAGTGGTTAAGTAGAACTGAAGAACCAGTTCATGGTCTTCCAATAAATGAGGGAATATAGCCAATGGGGGCTCAAGCCAATAATAGAAGCTGAAAAGAATGACCCTCTTAAATCCCTTAGCTTATCCTCAAACCCAGAGGGGAAATGCAGCAGACATAGCTCTGAGAGAGAAGACGATATATAATAATAATAATAATAATAAACATCCCTGTCAACCTATTTTGAGGGTTTTCCCAAAAATGTTTTCAATGTGCCTTTAGATAAGGAGCTTGTCTCACTTTTTTTAATTCTTTAAAAAAAAGTAGTTAGAATATCCACATTAAATATCTACTCATTGTTCAGTCATTTCAGATTCTTTGTGACTCCACTTGAGATTTTCCTGGCAAAGATACTGAAATGGTTTGTCATTTCCTTCTCCCACTTATTTTATAGATGAAGAAACAGGTAAATAGGGTAAGTCACTTTCCCAGGTTCACATAGCTAGTAAGTGTCTGAAACTAAATTTGAACTCAAATTTTCCTGACTTCAGTCTCAGCACTCTATCCACCTGCCCCACCAAGCTACCCATCTCTCTCTCTCTCTCTCTCTCTCTCTCTCTATATATATATATATATATATATATATATATATACATATATATATATATATACATATATATATACATTTAGAATACTCAGAATATTAAAGATAAAAGAACAATAAATTATGACTTGTCTCAAAATCATTTCTACCTGAATTTGCTCTTTCAAAAGTGAGAATGAGATAAATAATAACAGTAAAAATACTCTGAAAAATAAACCCCAAAAAAAAAGAATTCAAGAGAAACAGAAGCCAACAGAACATTTTTGTTAGCATCTTGTCAAAGTTAATATGCAAAAATTTTAAAAGAACTATAAATAACAGAAGTTTGTAATTTCACATATAATCTTGAACTTTTTTGTTTATATATTTGAATGTATTTTGATTTTTACTAGATTCAGGATAAGTTATATAAGATAAACACATAGCTCAATTTTAATTTCAATATACAGTACCTCTAGAAACCTTAATTTTTTAACCATATCTATATTAGGGAAATACAGATGATATTTAAGAATTCAACTTTAGGCTACTTTTCCCCTTAAATATACAGCTAAATGGACACAAGATCTTACATTTAAAGTCTTGCTTTCTTTTTCTTTTCTTAGAAAATATAAAGAAAAAATTGAAAAATGTACTTTTATCGAGTACCAAGATCCAGAGAAAAAAAAATCCCTTGCTTAAAACAAACTCCCCAAAGCATAAAAATATCATCAAAATCACAAAAAAAAGGCCTTCCTGTTTTAATCTATCACCTTCAAATTAAATCACAGGCATTCATCCTCAATAATGTAATTTTCAAAAATCACTTATCAGGTGTTCCTTGTCTGTACATCAGTTTTAAACCTGTATGTTCCAAAGGCAAAGACAGAGTAACACAGAACTTTGTAGTTATAAATCTTGACCATCACTCCTCCCTCTAATTGACGCACACAATACTCCTTTGAGATGAGTTACCTTGGCTTTTTAAAATGGTTTACCCAATCCCCAATTGGTTAGAAATATAAATAAAAACATTTGTAATGGGAGGTGACTTTTCCAAGAATTCCCCAAATAAACAGAGGTTGGATTTAAAATCCTACTCAAATTCTGCAATGTACTAGAGTAGATTGAGGCACATAAGCAAGAAAAGTAAACGATTTCTTTTCCTCTACGCTGTTAGTACCATTTTCAAGTACCATTTTTTTATACTTAGATTTTATAGCTCCATTATATTTATGGAAACTATTTCTCTATGCTTCAATATTTTGTTTTCAGTTATTTGCTTTTAGTAAATTTGAAATTCAGGACCTAAGTTCTCATACACATTGTCTTTTTTATGCAAACGCCTAATTAAATGTGTGTATGTTTATGGAGGAGGTGTTGGTAAGGAAGGAGTCTGGGTTTCCCTATTGTGCCTGGACTGGAGGTAGGACATTCCTAGACTGATCTGCACAGAAAATTTGACCTGCTCTGTTTGCATCCTTGACAAGTCTACCACTCTTCTAGAACCCTATACCAGGTTCCTCACATATTAGTACCAGGCAGTGTTGTCCCTAAACCTGAACTCTCAAACAGAAGCAATCTACTGATCTCAGACTACCAAGTGGTAGGAATTAAAGATATGTGCAACTACAACCTGGTTTAAAAATGCTTTCCTTGACGTTTGGTCTGGATTCTGGAGGTCATCGACAAAGGAAGGAGAATCACAAAATTGCCATAAAAATATCTTTCCCAAAGAAGCTAAAAAAAGAGTGAAATCAAACAAATCTAGGCAGCCCAAATCCTGATCGGCACCACCACCACCAAGTCCCCTAAAGTTTGTATTACGAAAAATTTTAAGTGCTTGAATATATCTTTAGTGTGTACCAGGAAGAGTGTTATTTTGATCCTCAGAGTGGGTGTGGTCCAGGGCTTGCCTGGGCAAAGCTAGTCTAATTTAACCAAGATTTAAAAAACAAAATAAAACATAATCTTAATTTTTTTCTATTACCATCTAATGTTATAGCTAAGACCGTCTGATAGATTCCTACTCTAGGTTTGTTTATAATGCATTTTAAAATTGGTATATAAAGCCATTGCTTTCTCTGAGTAAATTCTTGACTAGTCAATTAATGTATAAATTTACAAAGTTTCGCTTCAAGTCCTTGGGGTACCAAAGTGCTCTGATCCCAAGCACAGCACAGTTTCCCAAAATAAGTCTGCTTACGTCAGCAGCCTGGGTTGCTAAGAGGAGGGAATAGAGCTAGATAAAGGTGAGCTGTTTGAACGAATCCAGTGGAACCCACAAGGCTGATGAAGACAATAGAAACAGGTCAAAGTAATATAACTGGTAATACATACCAGATTCTTACATCAGCCTGTATTCAATGAACTAAAGCTAAACTGAAGATCACTGAATTTATACTAGCAAAAATGTTCATCTTCTGGTGCTTGTTGAAAAGGCTTCACAATTTAAATGTGGCTCATCACTCTCAAAACCAATGGAGAAATAAATGACCTATACCCGTGCTGGTGAGCCGATGACACGTGTGCCGAAGCATGCCAGAGGGGGCCACTTCCCTTCCCCTCACCAACACACCTGAGGACATTTCTCACATGACCTGCCCCTCTGCCCAGCAGCCCAATGGGAGCGCTTCCTCCCTTCCCTCTCTGGGGTAAGGTGGGGGGCTCACATGCAATGTGAGGGTCATAGTTTGGGCACGTGGCCTCTAAAAGTTTCAGCATCACTGACCTCTTTAAAGCTAATTTTGTCAATTTTTTTTATATTCTTCTGAGGGACTGTTGGTAAAGTTTTCTTTATTTTTATCTCCTTGCTTTATATGTTTATTTTAAATGTGTTACTACAGCAAAAAAAAAGTTAGATTTCATTAACATCATAGATGGTATTTTTAGCTTGAGGTCATTGAACCCTATTTTTCCCTTCTCACCAGGTAGCATTATTTATGTCCTCTTACCCATACAGAGTTCACAGTGCAGGCTCTGTCCTTTAGGTGATGCTTCCTTTTGCCTACCAGACTCTCACTGACAATTTTTATTCAGCCCACAACCCCTAGTCACCGTGGGCCATTTGGAAGCAGTGCTCTATTAGGGAGCACTCAAGACCCCAAATGGAAGTTTCTTCACCTCCTTTCTCTTCAGCTCTTTATGAGGTACGGAAAAACTTCCTTGGAAGCTACCAAAAGAATGAGGGTCATGCCCATTGCCTAAGCACTATTTCTCAAATAGCATATTTTTATGAATTATATTCTCATCCTATGACTCTGGACCTTCTTCTGTCATGGCATCAATGGTGGTAAGAGAGAGAAGGAAATATAAGCATTCCGGAGCTTAAACCTTCAGGTCACCAGGTAGTTATTAATGGCAT
Organism: Gracilinanus agilis; assembly: GCF_016433145.1. Classification (NCBI taxonomy): domain Eukaryota; kingdom Metazoa; phylum Chordata; class Mammalia; order Didelphimorphia; family Didelphidae; genus Gracilinanus; species Gracilinanus agilis. Next base: position 474,331,986 of record NC_058132.1, read on the forward strand.
CTGGTCATTTAGTACTTATATAAAGAAATGTTAACCAATAATAGCCATCATATAGGCAATTAGACAATTCAGATCAGAATCTTAATATAGGTTCCATAATTCATTCTGGATTTAAATTGTGGAATTAAAATTGTGAAATTTTTAATCAGGAAGGATCTATCTAATTTAACCAAACTTTTTATGAAGGGGAAACGGAGGCACAATGAGGTGAAATAACTTGCTAAAGATCATACGTAAGTGGCAAATATAGGATTTGAGCCTTCTCAGGCTAAATTCAGAGTTCTTTCCACTATCCACACTATCTCTATATACAGCTCTGCATACCAAGCACATGATCTTGGTAGCAAAGCAGATTAAGAAACAATTTATAGAACAGTATTAAGGTTTCTGTTATGTATTTATAGTCCAAACAATCTGACACCATTAACAGAACTGTGATATGTCAAGTTGGAATGAAATTTGTTTGAGTTAAAGGACCACTACTATTTGGCTATTCTGTGATAATATTATAGTCATCAAGTCAGAATAGATAATGCCTTACTCTTCTTTTATGTACTTGTTCTCTATCACCAATGGAGCATAATGGGACTACATTCTAGAATAAGTGTTTTTCAACTATTTTTTGGTGCAGTCAAGCTGTCTGTGCAATTATGGGTGTAGAATATGGTAGGTAATATTTCAGACATGTTATAGTTTGTTAGATGAGTTCATCAGAAATTATCTGTTATCTTCTGGTCACTGGTCCTCCAGGTCACAGTGGTGCTTTCATTTGTTATGGCAACACTGGCCAATCCCTAGCTATGGTAAAATGGAAGAGCACAGATAATAGAACACAAACCTAACATTTAATCACTTTTATGAACAATATGACTTCTTATTTAAATAATAAAGAATTAGATGACCTAAGGCCTAAAAGTTGTCAGATTAAATAGCCTGGAATCATTTTACCTGTCTAGAATACCTAAAATAAGTTGAAACTTGGTCAAATTTGACAACTCAAGAAGAAACAAACAAGCATGTATATGATTATATATTCATATACAACATAATTATATATGTATTTTCTCTGACATTGGAAAGCTATTAATAACTAGAAGAATACTTTCCATGATGAACATAATAATTTAATGGGAAACAAATTTGAAAGAATTCAGGACTCTGATTTCCTCAGTGATCAATCATGACTTCAGAAGACAAGTAATGAAGCATGCCTTCTATACTGGACTTGGAATCTGGAAAACCTGGGTTCAAATCCCTCCTCAGACACTTGTCACTTCTTCTGTGCTACAGTTTTCTCCTATGTAATTTCATGGAAACCAACTTGTTGTCCTCCAAGTTCCCTTTTAGTTCTTGCTCAATAGTCCTATTTTCTTATGAAGTGGTAGAAAGATCTCTAGAATGAGAAATATTCTTTTTCAGATGGCTAATGGTTAATTTATTATTTTTCTTGATGACACAATATAAGAGAGGTTTTCTTTGGGGGGATAATTATTGAGTAATGATATAGATGCAAAAAAAGAAAACATTATCAATAAAATATTTGAAAATTAAAATAAATTTAGAAGAGGAAACAAACAGGGAAATGTTATAACTGTTCAATTTAATGCAAACTTTACAAAAATAAACTGAATGTAGCAAAGACTCAAAATTTCACATGCAGCACACCTCTTTTTTAAATGACAGACATCAAAAAGCACACATGGTACTGATAGAATACCGATCCTGTCAGTGCTTGACTAGATTCCCTTGGGATTTTTATTGCCTTTGCAATTCTGAAGCTCGGGTGTAAGAGCATGTGGTACTCTTTTCAGCACCTTGGAAAGCAATTGCAAAGGTTCCAATCCTTGATTCTAATGGCAGGGAGGTCATCAAATTGCCCCTGGTGTGTTATAGCTGTGTTACTAAAGCAATAAGAACACTGTGGAATGCCATTGCATATGATAAAGCCTCCTCACTTTCCTGTCACTTGCTGACCTATATGGAAACAATCACCCGGTTTGGTCCACAAACAAAGGAGAAAGATCAACATGTCTGTGAACTTCCTGTTTGAAGTCTGCAAGTGACTAAACCTATGGCAGCTGTTAGATAGACATGCTCCCTTAACAGGTAGATGGGAAATTAGAAAATCAGTGCTGACAAGAACATGTGCCCCCTCTACCAATTTTAAGACAAGAAGGAGTTTCTATTGCAGTTTGGGAATGGTAAATCAAGAAGGGATGCAGCCAAAGTGGTCTCTGGGCAGCAATAAAATGAGAGCATTTTGTTTGTTGATTCTTTCCCAGAGAAAAGGTAAAAGGTGGGATGCCCTAAAGGCACTTCAATTTCTGGTCCAATTGTGGAAATGACTCCTTATTCATCTGCTCTATGTGCCTAAAACACAAACCTGAATAGGTAACTAAGTGGCTTTTTAGACAATTATGGCATATCAGGAGAAGATGGCATAGGAGAATATAGTTTCTACAAAACTGGCATAAGCAAGTCCAAACCCCCAGAGGAAGACAAGAGCCCAGAATTGGTCTTAATCAGAATCATACCCTCTGTGGTTTGCTTGAGGGTCCCTGGGGTGATTGTTAGAGATTCTCTTCTCTTACTTAACTCTCTACTTTCCTTCCTCCTTTCCCTCCTCTCCTTCTTCCCTTCTCTTGCAGCTATGTAGTCAGAAGGGGGATTCTTGAGATTTAATTACAACACCCATCATTTCTGGCAGGAAGAACAAAGTAACTTGTTTTGTGAAGAGCAGATCGAGGTACAAGAGACTATATCGATATGTATATATATAACATCTATGTGTAAGCATTCATAAAAATATAATTATATATAATATCTATGTATAAACATTCATAAATATGTAAATGTATATGTATAAACATTTACAAATATAAATATATAATAAATATATGTACATTTATAAAACACACCAAACTTCATATAATAATAAGCATAATAACTAGGTTCAGCTAGGTGGCACAGTGGATAGAGTACTAGACCTGGAATCAGGAAGACCTGAGTTCAAATCCAGCTGCAGACACTTATAACTGTGTGAATCTGGGAAAGTCACTTAACCCTACTTATCTTAGTTTCATCCTTTGTAAAATGACCTAGAGAAGGAAATGGCAAACCTCTCTAGTAACTTTACCAAGAAAATCCCAAATCGGGTCACAAAGAGTTGGATACAACTGAAATGACTGAACAACAAAAATAACTAGCATTTATTCAGTAATTTGAAGTTTGCAAAACCATTTTTCATATATTATTTCATTTGATCCTCACAACAACTTTGTGAGTATGTGCTATATTATCTCCATTTTACAATGAGGAAACTGAGGTTGGTATAGGTTAAGTGATTTGTCCAAAATTATACAACTAGTCATTGTATGAAACAAGATTTAAGCTCAGGCCTCCCTGGTGCCAAGTCCCTCCAACTCTATATTGGACCAGTGTATGTTTTTTTCTTTTAATCTTAGTAAGTTTCCTTATCCACTCTCAAAACCATGTTACTATTCTTCTCTAAAATCTTCCATTGTTCTCTGTTAATTCTAGGGTAAAATAAAAATTTCTCAGTCTGACATGTCAGCACCAACCCCAACAACTTAACTCCAAATTACCTCCCATCGTATATTAAATTACTCTTCTTCATATACTCTACATTCCTGTCAAACAAGATGATCAGTTGTTAGTCAGTCTTACTCTATTATCTTTTATCCTTCTCTTCTTCTAAAATTCAGTTCAGATATTATATTCTCTAAGATTTTTTCTCTGAACCCTCAGGAGAAATTGAACTTCCTATTGTTTAATTATCCTAGAATACTTTATCTCCATCTTTTCTTCTCACATCTCCCTTTGTAACACCCTTCTATATGTCTGTCATATACAACCTAGATCAGCCTTTTAAAAAGTGTCACAGACAGCTATGTAATAGGACTTGTTCAACTGATACCTACCGATTGAGAAAATTTGAAATATACTAATAAATAGGTTTACAGAATCACAAAAATTCTTTCTAGGGAAAGTATTTTGCCTATTATATGGTGTCATGATGCATATTTTATCTGAAGTTGAATATCATGCAAAATGACAATGCTTGATGAAAATATAAATTCATGAATCCCTTCTAATAATTCACTTCTTCCACCTGCCCAGCCTCATAATCTGTAGGCTAGTAGAAGCTGCCTTAGAGGATTATAAACTCTTTGAATGAAGCAATTGTGTCATTTGTTCAATACTGAGGAGTAGAAAGAATCTTGGAGGCAGAAAATTCAACTTCCTATCCCAGTTCTATTTGATACCTGTGTGACCATGGTTTAGTCCAGGGGTCGGCAACCTTTTTGGCCGTGAGAGCCATAAATGCCACATTTTTTTAAATGTAATTTCGTGAGAGCCATACAATGCTCACAGTGCCACTCCTGTAACAGTGCCTGAAAAAAAAATTGACTTTATAGCTCCTGCAGAAAGAGCCATATCTGGCCCTCAAAAGAGCCATATATGGCTCAAGAGCCATACGTTGCCAACCCCTGGTTTAGTCACTTAAACTCTCTAGGACGAAGTTTGATCATCCATAGAATTATGGGGCTTGTCTTGATGACTTCTAAGGTATCGTTCATATTAAATCATTAACTGTTTGATCTTTGTATTTTCAGCTACTGGCAGAATCATTGCTCTTGTAAATAGTTATTGAACTGACTTGAAATGAATGCATGCTTCCTGTTTGTTGGCAAGCTTGAATTCATTATTCAGTTTAATCACAGTTGTAAATGAATCTTTATACATAAAACTTAAGAGATAAATGGAGATTGTTATGCCTTGGAGAAAAATAATTTCTCCTACATATCATAGTAAAGGAAATAATGTGCGAAATCTTACCCCTCTCTCAGCTGATAGGAAATGGATACAGAAGTAATAATTAGATGGTAAACAATCAGATTTCAATATAAAGTTAATGTTTATACTAAATACGAAATAAAAGCCAGTTGGGAAAATCAGGATTTTGCCTCAGGGCACAGATATTTAGAGGGTACAAAAACTAACAACTGAATTTAGCACCTAGTTAGCAAGAAAAATATCAGTTAAAACAGAAAGCTTCCAAATGCTAAAAAAAATCCATCTGTGACCCATGATGATAACTAATTCCTCTTCCCACCCTACTAGACCTGCCTTAATTAATTCTCATATTATTTTCACATTGTAAATTAAAAATTTGACTTGAAAGTGTTTATATTTCTTGTCCAAAGCATCATAATTAAATTAAATTATTAAGTAATTTTATTTACTTCTTATAGTACATATAATAGAGCAACATGAATTTTTAAAACCCTGCCTAAGGATAATAAAACAAGGAGAAATGATAGAATGCTGCAATTTTAGCGTATATTGGTTTTACTTTTAAACTACAGTTTTTATTTCGTTGGTACAGGAACTTCTGATAAGTAAACTCCTTCTGTAAATGAAGGTGAGCACTTCCTGCACAGCTTATAATCTTTTGAAAAATCTTTAAAAAAATAAGAATTATAGTAATATAAAGTTACCAAAACATAGTGTCAATCATTAATTACCAGATAATGTGGTAGCATTCTAAAAAATAAGTATATAGTTCCTGAAGATATTGGAAAAATGATTAGACTATTGCCAGATAAATAATTACAGTGAAGCACTTCAGGAATTTAGCTGTTGCTGTTTACAAGTACTTTTTCATTTCCATAGGGAAAAGGGAACAATTATTTATTAAGTTCCTACTATGTTCTAGGCATTGTGCTAAGCACTTTACAAATATTATCTCATTTAATCATAGGAATTGAATACAAAAATACATAATCCAAAGCATCAACAAATCCGTAGACTGAAAGTAGAATTTTAGAATTGGAAAGGAACTCAGCGGTCATTTATCCTGATCCATACCTGAAAAATGTAAAATGTCCTTGAAAACGTCCCTGACAAGTAATCATCCAGGGTCTGCTTGGACACTCCCAACAAAAGGAAACATACTTTCTCCAGATATAACAGATTCCATTTTGGGGACAGCTTTAATTGTTAGAAGGTATTTCTTTATACTAAAAAAAATTCTGCTCCCCTTTAAATCCAGAGGCAGCAAATAGGTGACATGTTGCTAGTTAGGATAGGTGGATAGAATGTTAGACCTAGATTTAAGAAGATCTGACATTTGCCATCCAGGTGACCTTGGGCAAGTCACTTAACCTGTTTTCCTCAACTTAAACCTCAGTCTCCTCAACTGTAAACGGTGGCATTAAGAGCATGTACACCCTAGAATTGCTATGAGGATCAAATTAGATAATATTTGTAAGTCCCTTAACACAGTGCCTGGCACATAGCATGGTGTGTAGCTTAATAAATGCTTGTTTCCTTCTTTCTTTTCCCAATCCGTCCAAGTTTTGCCTTCCTAGGCCATTATAGTGGTATAATAATATTATTATATTATTATAGTGGTACAATAATAATCCCTTCCTTAAATATCTGAGGATAAAATGTTGTGATCTACTCCCCATGCCTTACCCCAACCCATTCTAAGCACTCCAAATTCCTTCACTCTTGTATTTCCTGATTTCTAGACTCCTCACCATCACGGGTGTCCATCTCTTGATATTTGCCTTTTTATACTTTTCTTTCTTAATCCTTTATGACATAGCACATTACATTTATTAACTTAATGTTGGATGCTGAGAAATAGATGTGCTTTTTACTATTTTGGAGAGGTTCTGTAGGTCCAATTCAGAGCAATTCCCTGATTTTTTTAAAGGGAAAAAAGACCGTGAACCATAGGTCAGTGATCTTGTCACTGTTCTCTGGTTAAATTCTGAAACTCAATTTTATTGAAGATAAGTTTGTGATTATTTAGCATGGATTACTAAGTCCAGTATGGCTTCTGCAAAAGTAGGTCATGCCATATTAATCCTGTAGACAGGAGGCAGAGAGTCAGGCCTGGACTTGAACCTGAGTTCGAATCAACTCTGAGAAAGTCATTGAACTTCAGATTGCCTCATTTTCATCAATTGGGGATAATAAGAGCACCTGCCTCCCAGAGTGAATGTGAAAAGCGAATGAAGTAATATTTGTAAAGTACTTAGAACAGTGCAGGCAACTACAATGGGAGGCACTATATAAATTCTAGCTATCCTTGTGGCTTTTGATGCTTATGCTGATATTGTTATTATCATGAATTTATTTAAATTTCAATGAAGTATTTAGAAAGTCTTTCATGTAATTCTTGTGGACAAGATGGAAAAGATAATGATAGGGGTAGGTTAGGGATTTACCTTGATATTTCATTAACATAGGGAACTTCCAGGTCAGGAAATTCCTTCTACAATGTAAATGAGTAGCTTCTCTATAACTTATGATTTTGGAGTAGAGCCTGGAATAATGAGAGGTTAAATAACTTTTCCAGGACCACCAAACCACAGAACTTTGAACTCAGGTCTTCTAGATCATCTTCCTCTCCACTGAACTGCAAAATGAAAATAGGGCTTAAGGACATCAAAATTCATATTATATATAACATCTAATCTTAATTCCAAAAAACTTATCATGAAACATCCTTCCCTCCTTTCCATGTGCAGATGATTGCATATTCTGTCACATGAAATCTGTGTCAGTTCTCTTTGTCTACTTTTCTTTTTAAGTATTATAAATAAAAGATAATCTGGAGGGTAACTACTGGATATATAAGCATTTTTTAGTGAAGAGAAAGAAAGATTGATAAAAGGGGTTCATAGCTTTTCTAACTGTAGGTAAAGATCCAGACCCCCATCAGAGAATCAGAAACCAAACATGACTTAGTGACTTGGGGTGCCTTGGGTCCCCACTTCTGATTCTTTGAGAGACCAGCATGTTAAGCCTCTTCACTCTTGGCTCTCCATATTGGTATCCCCAATGAATCATTCCACATATGGAGTCCATACCTTTAGGATTTTCTCACAAGCGGCATAAGCGAACAAAAGATATTGAAATGTCATAGACAGAGTTACTACAATTTGGGGAATAAAAGAAAAAGAAGGAAAGAAACAAAAATGATTGAAAGGCATATTGACAAAGAGCCATTTAGAGGGCACTCCCCTTTGGCATAAATGTTTACAATCAGGATAAATGGAGGGCTCAATCCCCCCCCCCTTCAGTTGGTTATTATATCCAAAAATTCAATCCAAATCTCATGATTTCTGCAAGCATCCTTAAAAGCATCCTCTCCAGAAGATCTTCTTTCCTGGACCAGGCTATTGGCCATTATTTTTTCCTAAAATTACTTTAAAATATCTTAGACTTTGGACTTTTAGGATAATTTGACAATTTCCCCCTTAGGAGGATATACACTAACAATAGAACTGACACAGGATGCATGGCTAAGCTATAAGGCAGGGGTCGGCAACATATGGCTCTCGAGCCATATCTGGCTCTTTTGAGGGCCAGATATGGCTCTTTCTGCAGGAGCCATAAAGTTAATTTTTTTTCAGGCACTGTTACCGGAGCGTGCACTGTGAGCATTGTATGGCTCTCACGAAATTACATTTTAAAAAATGTGGCATGTATGGCTCTCACGGCCAAAAAGGTTGCCAACACCTGCTATAAGGTATATGAATCAATTCTCCCAAAAACACAAGAGAAGAGAAAATTAAATTTAAAAAATATATTAAAATAATACATATACATAAACACAAGTATAAATTAAATTCATAATAACTTCTTGATTCACCATCAAGGTTCATTCGAGGTACTTTATATCCAAGAAGCATGCAAGATGGATGCAGCAATATTGAAGTTACCCACCATCAGCCAAAACTAGAAAATTGTCATGACAAAAAAGAAGAAAGAAGGACTTGGGTAAAGGGGTTCAACTGAAAATTTGGGGGACTTAAAGAGGGGTAATAGAGATTGGCTTAGTAGAATCATCCAGAAAATAACTCCAAAGCTTCTTGGGATTTTCTGCTCCTATAGCCATCTTTAATTCCTTAATGTCTTATAGTCAAAAGTCATATTTAGGCCATGAGAAACCCACTTTGATTGAGATTTACCAAAATAAATTGCTTTCTTCCTCATCATCCACAACTCTATGGAAATATTCTTATCAGTCCATGAAATCAATACTTTATACAATGGGCTTTCTTTGAGAATCTATTTAGGAATATTTTTTGAGGTGCTTATGGTATTATTCATCATCTAATTTTTTTAATTCCCCAAAAGGAGAAAAAAAAATCAGGCTTACTAATCTTACTTAACTTTATTTTTTTTCCTAAAGAGGTCTTGTTTTAAAAATCTACCTCAAACTTCCTTCTCGAGCTGTTATGTGGACTCCCTGAACTACCCTAAGCATTGGCTAATTTAAAGTGAAAATGGAGCTAAAGAAGAAAGTCATCATTTCTCCACTCAGTCTCTAGAACCGAGCTAAAAAGCTTCCCACCTTCTAACTCTCATAGGCTAATAATCCAATTTCAAAGAATAGGAGATTGAGATCTCACTGATCCTCAGTGGGCTGCCCTACATCTCTGAAATCTGGAAGTCCAAAAGAAAGAAAAAAAAATCCATTTTATACTAAAGATACTCTTGTGAAAAACTCTGAGAGGGAGAGGAAAAGAAGCAAAAGGAAGAAAGAAAGAGAAAGAAAGAAAGAAAGAAAGAAAGAAAGAAAGAAAGAAAGAAAGAAAGAAAGAAAGAAAGAAAGAAAGAAAGGAGAGAGCTTGTCATGAACCTTGTGGTAAACCAAATTTTTATAAATAAAAATTCATCTTGGGGGCAGCTGGGTAGCTCAGTGGATTGAGAGCCAAGCCTAGAGACAGGAGGTCCTAGGTTCAAATCCGGCCTCAGACACTTCCCAGCTGTGTGACCCTGGGCAAGTCACTTGACCCCCATTGCCTACCCTTACCACTCTTCCACCTATAAGTCAATACACAGAAGTTAAGGGTTTAGAATAAAAAAAAAAAAAGTAAAAAAAAAATTCATCTGGAGATCTTCAGACACTACCTATGACTCTGTGACTCCTATGTCCCACCACCAAGATGGCTGCTGGATGGCGGTATTTTACTTCACACACAAGGGAGAAGTTATTGATAAGTTGCAGTAATATAAAAAATCAAAACAGCATCAATAAAGAATTTTTGAACCATAGAAAGAGGGAAAGAGTGCATACTATGACCACATAAGAGGAAAAGTGATTGAGAATGAAGAGATGAATAAAGAAATCAGAGAGACTTAGGAGTGACTAAAAAATGTTATGATATTTTATCATTGTTCAATAGTTTTAGTTATATCTAATTCTTCATTACTTCATTTGGGATTTTCTTGGAGTGGAATATTGGAATTTTGGAAAATCATATGGGAATGCTTTGCCATTTCCAGTTCATTTTACAGATGAAGAAACTGAACTCACTTAACTTTTTGTTAAGGATATTAAGGATCATGGATTTAGAAATATAAGAGATAAGTGAGTCTACTCTCATTTGACAGATGTGGGACCTGAGGCACAGAAAGGCCAATCTATTCTGTGAGATTATTTAGGTAGCAAGTAAAAAGCCACAATTTGAACCTTAGTCCTTTGGTTCCAAAACAAGGGCTCTTTCCCTCTAAATTACATGTTCTCCTTATAAACCACTAAGTCATTTATGTTTTTAATTGTTTTTCTTACTTTGTTACGTGGATCATCTCTTTTTTAAAATTTTTTCAACAATCATCACTAATTAACCTATCTTTTAAAACATTAAAGTAAATGTTTACCTTTACTGAAAGAAAAAGCAGAAGGAATATCAGATGATGCATAAAACACAGATATAATAAAATATATAGAGAGAGTTACCACTTAAAATGGATTGTTTTCAAAATTTTATTTTAAATTGTAAAAAAAAAAATCTTCATGATAACCAAAGGATGTTTATTTGGACAAGTTTACCAAAAGATTGTGGCTTCAGTCTTTACTGAGAAAGGAAACCCACAACTTAGCTCTTCTAACCATACTCTTATGTTGACAAAATTACAACTGGGATGTTCTGGAGCTATTTTTCATGGTATATATACTTACAATCATATTGAAAAATTGATCATCTGATTTTCCGTATTTATAGTTCTGTCTAAACTTAACATGAAATAAAGTAAGAAAATCATTCTTAGATTGATGGCTCACTTGTAAAAATTAAATCCACTCAGGAACAAATTACTTAATTATAAGTAAATTATTTTGTTCTGAACAGAGCACTAAAACATCCACTTGCCAATATGAAATATCATTCTGAAAACATATTTAATTTTCCCTTAAAGCTAAATCATCAAATCTTAGGTGAAAGCATTTCTTTTTTGTAATTTTCAAGTTTATCATAATTTGTAATCATTATGGCTTCCTTAACATCTGAATTTATTTGGAAAGTTAAAAAGATCCCATTAATTTAATTCTCCTGTATTCCTCTTCATAATTATTATAAACATTCATTATATCCCTGAGACTTATCATTCTTGGAGATTCCAAACAAAATTTTTATATGAGATTCATAAAAGCATGAGATACACAGACACACATATATACACATATGAAAGTTTGTATTTTATATGGTATATATTTTTGAGTATATTTGATATATGTGCATATATACTTTCCTCAAATAATATGAAAGACTCTATGGCAGAATGGATATAAAGCAAACTTTGGAACCAGAAAGACTTGAGTTTTAGTTCAGGCTCTTTTAGATGCTGATTATATGATTCTGGGTGAGTTGCTTAAATTCTCAATGTTATAGACAACTTTCTAAATTTATTAAATTACCAAGAAATTTGTTGACCTGCATTGGTAAAGGGAGTTTCATCATCCATGAGTTTCCTACATCAATGAAATCAAAGTTAAAGCATATAGATAAAGATATAAGGACTGGCGGATAGATATGTATGTGCATATTTGTGTGTATATGCGTTGGGTCACTTTGACTCAATTTCAGTTGAACAACATGAGAACTTATAATGGCAGGCCTTCATTTAATTATAAAGAGATACAAGAACTTTCCAAAACAGTTTCCCCCCTAATTCAAATTTAATAAGTACGCTGGGCACATAAAATTGTATCTGGAGTTTTGTATTCTGAGTAATTTATTTTATGAAGGATTTTGAAAAGCCAGAGAGTCTCCTAAAGGGGACCAGGATAATGAAGGGATATCAGGATCAGTTAAAGGAATGTGAGAAATTTTGTTTGAAGAAATGGAGGCGTTGTGGGAATATGAGAGCTGCCTTCAAGTATTGGGAGGACTAGTGTGAAGACTTGTTCAATTAGGTTCCAAAGGACAGAAGGAAGCTACAAATAAATGAACATAAAGAAAAATTTTCTAGCAGGTGGAGGTATATAAAAAAGAATTGGGTTTACTCTGGAGGTAATCCAAAGCAAAACTAAATAACTACTTCTTAGGTACATTGAAAGGGAGACTTTTATTTGGGTATAAAAGGTATATATACTTATTGAGGTATTAGAAAACTTCTAAAGTGCCTTTCAACTCTGAGATTATGGGATTGAATAATGGCAAACTCTCTTCATAAGCAACAAAGCCAACTGCTTTTAATTCTGATTTATTGTATCTCATTTTCTTAAATGAATATTGCTAATTGCCTAAACAGTTCTGGGAAATTGGCTTATTTGTGCTATTGGAAATATTGTACAAAATAACACAGAATTCAGGCTCTTAGTTATCCTAGATCTTTAGCAAATACTAAATAAGAATGATAAGGAATGTGCTTATCTCTAAGCTGTGCATCTTTCCTGTCCAAAAATTCACATTATTCTATGGTAAAAATTCATCAACAAATGGAGAAAAGCTCATATATATTCTTTTAATGACCACAATGCAGTCAAATTACATTTCAAAACAAAGGACTTCTGAAGAAAGGATTCAACCTTAAATAGCCACTAATTCAATCCTAAAGAATTGGTGAGTCAAAGAACAAATCAAAGAAAAACATTTAAATTCTATAAATAAAATTACAACAGTAATATATCAAACCAAAGGTTGGGAGATGTAACCAAAGAAGTCATTAGGAGAAGACTTGGCACCTCTAAATAATTCTGTAAACAAAAAAGAGAAATAAAAGATCAATCAGTCAACAAACTTTTAAGTGCTTACCAAGTACCAGGCATTATGCTTAAGCACTATACAATTTGGTGGGAATACAGTTTAGAAAAAAGACTGTACCTGCACTAAAAGAACTTAAATTATAATGTAAGAACAAGAAAAAAGCTGAAAGAGGGCAAAGGGATGCAAACCGAGAAAGGTGCCCAATATGAGGGGAGTAATAGAGAAGCATAGATACAGCCTAGTCAAAAATGGAGAGATGGCTGGCCTGGGAGCCCTCCTTAAATCAAGGGTTCTGGAAAGAATTGTCCAATCAAAGGGAGGGCCCTCAAGGGCAAAGGGAACTTCTGAAGTGTAAATTACAGGGCTAAAATAACCTTCTAAAATGAAGAGGTATCAGGGGCATGTCTAGAAGTCCAGAGTGCAGCCTGGTAAGAAATACCAATAATAAATTGAGATTGAAATTAAAAAAAACTAGAAATATAATATTCTTATATATTAAAAACAACTGGAAATTCTAAATGTCAGACATTAATAAATTGAAAACAAATGCTATCAAAATTATATGTAAAACTAGTGGCTTTTAAAAAACAATAATACACGTATGCATACACACACATATCTCTATGTACTCTACTGTATAACCTTTGGGCAAGTCACTTAAACTTTATGGGTCTGTTTACTAATCAGTTAAATAATGAGATTTTAAATTAGGTAGCTCTAATATTCTGGAAGGAAGCAGGGACTCAGTGAATAAAGTACTAGGCCCAGACTCAGGAAGATTTGAGTTCAAATGCAGCCTCAGACACTCACATTTGTGGGCAAATTACTTAATCTCTGTTTAATCTACTGGAGAAAGAAATGGCAAACCGCTCCAGTATCTTTGCCAAGAAAACTCCACCCAGGGTCACAGAGTCAGATGTGACTGAACAACTGAACAAGGCTCCTTCCAATTGTAACATTCTGAGCTTTCTCTGAAAAATGACAACTTCCAAATTAATCATATTCATTTATGATTCAAGATTAAATAGGTATAGTTTTATAATTTAGGTCCATACCTATGTTTTCATTCATATGAAGAAGTTCTTATCTGGAAACTCAATCCACTAACTGAAAACAGCAACTTGTCTATAACTTAAAAATATTAAAGAGTTGTCTGGAATCAGTAACTAGGTTAAGTGAGTTGCCCATGATCAAACTATTAGAAAATTTTAGAATCAAGAACTAAACCAATGTTTCTTGGAGTTAAGGACAATTCTCTCTCCTCTACATCATGCATCTTCCCTAAATGTGCTTAAATAAAGCTTAATTACTCATAGATAGGCTAAGCCAATAAAATAAAAATGACAATCCTACCTAAATTAATTAATTTATTCAGTGCCATATCAATCAAACTACCAAAAAATTATTTTAGAGAGCTAGAAAAAATAATAACAAAATTCATCTGGAAGGGAAAAATGTCAAAACTATCAAGGGAATTAAATGGGGGGGGGGGAAGGGGAATGTGAAGAAAGGTGGCTTAATCATGCCAGATTTTAAAGTGCACTTTAAAGCAGTAATCATCAAAACAATATGGTATTGACTAACAAATACAGTGATTGATTAATGAAAAAAGTAGGTGCACAATAAACAGTAGTAAATGAGCATAGTAATCTAGTGTTTGATAAACTACAAGATCCCAGATTTTGGGGAAAGAGCTCATTGTTTGACAAAAACTACTAAGAAAACTGAAAAACAGTATGACAGAAACTTGGTATAGACTAACACCTCATTCCATATACCAAGAAAAGGTCATAATGCATATGTAATTTAGAGATAAAGGGTGACAACTTAAGCAGATTCCTGATTATAGACCAGTTTACCTATCAGATATATAAAGGAAGAATTTATGACCAAACAAGAGGTAGAGAGTATTAGTAGATGCAAAATGGATACTTCTGATAAAATTAAATTTAAAAGATTTTGCACAAACAGATTAGAAGGGAATCAGAAACCTGGGGTAAATTTTTTTATATAGAAAGTTTATCTAATAAAGGTCTAATTTTTCAAATATATAGTGAATTGAGTCAAATTTATAAGAATACAAGTCATTACCCAATTGCTAAATGGTCAAAAAATATGGACAAGCAGTTTTCAGATGAAGAAATCAAAGCTATCTCTAGTCATATGAAAAAATGTTCTAAATTACTATTGATTAGAGAAATGCAAATTAAAATAACTCTTAGATACCACCTCACACCTATCAGATTAACCCATATGACAGAAAACCATAATGATAAATGTTGCAGGAGATGTGGGAAAATCAGGACACTGACGCACTGTTGATAAAATTGTGAAATGATCTAATAGTTCTGACGATCAATTTGGATCTATGACTTAAGGGCTAAAAAATTGTGCACATCCTTTGACCCAGCAATACCACTTTTAAGTTTGTATCCAAGAGATCTAAAATCAAGGGAAAAGAATCTGTACCAAATTATTTATAGCAACTCTTTAGGTGTTAGCAAAGAATTGGAAAATAAGGGGACGTTCATCATTTGGGAAATGTTTGAATAAGTTGTAGAATATTATTGTAATGGAATATTATCATGCTGTAAGAAGCAGGATTATTTCAGAAAAACCTGGAAAGACCTACATGAACTGATGCAAAATGAAATAAGAAAAACTAGGAGAACATTGTACAGAATAATGGCAATATTGTACAGTGATCAACTATGAATGACTTGACTATTCTAAGCAATGAAATGATCCTAGACAATTCCAAAGGACTCATGATGAAAAATGCTGTCCTCCTTGAGAGAAAGTACCAATGGAGTATATTAATCCATATCAAAGCATACTATTTCTCACTTTATTTTTTTATGATTTTGTTTTTTTTTATTTTATATGAGTCATTTATAGTAATCTGTGGCAGTATAGAAATATGTTTTTGTATGATCTCACACATATAATAAACTAGATCAAATTGCTTGCCATTTCAAAGAGAAGGGAGAGACAGAGAGAATTTGAAACTAGAAATTTTTAAAAATTAATGTTAAAATTATTATATATTAATGGGGAAAAGTAACTTCTTAAAATGTAGCACATTGAGAGAATGTAATTATTGATACATATAGGAGTTCCAAAATTATAATTTGAAGATTTTGGTCTGTGCTCTTTCCTTAATCTTCTGCTTTCTAAGGATATTATTGAAGCATTGACTAATGTTCAGAATTTCCATTGATGCGTGTTCTTTCATAACATCTGCTCAATTCCTTATCTTTCTTTCCCTGCTGCTTTCTATCCCTGTTCCCCACCTGTTTCCCAAATGCTTCATCAAAGAAAGCAAAATGCCTGTCTGACTACACTTTGCAAATAGCTGAAGAAAGAAGGAAAGCACAAGGTAACGGAGAAAGGAAAAGATATAACCAACTGAATGTGGAATTCAAGAGAATAGCAAGGAAAGAAAAAAGGTTTCCTTAAGTAAATGGTGTAAAAAATAAATGAAAACAATAGAATGGGAAAGACAAGAACTTTTCAAGAATATTTGAGATTTAAAGGGAAGGTTTCATGGGGAAATGGACATGATAAAAGACAAAAATGATAACTTAATAGAAGTAGAAATGATTAAGAAAAGGTGGCAAAAATACATAGAACTATACAAGAAAGATCTTATCATTAATAACCACAATTGAGGTGATTACTGAACCATAGCCAGATACCCTGGAGAAGAAGTAAGTCAAGAGGGCCTGTGGAAGCTTTGCTAACAATACTAATAATAAGGATAATGGACATAACAGAATTCCAGCTGTTCTATTTAAAATCCTAAGAGATGATGCTATTAAAGTACTGCACTCAATTTGCCAGCAAATTTGGAAAATCAACAGCACGCACTAGATTGGAAAAGATCAAATTACATCCCAGTCCTAAAGAACTACCATGCCAAAGAATGTTCGAATGACCAGTTGTGCTCACTTCCCATATCAGCAAGGTTATCGTTAAGATTCTGCAAGATAGCTTTCCACAGTACATGAACTGAGACTTCCCAGAAGATCAGGCAGGTTTTCAAAGAGGCAAAGGAACTAGAGACCAAATAACCTACATTTACAGGATTATTGAGAAAGGAAGAGAGTTCCACGAAAGCATCTCTTTTGCTTCATTGACTACACTAAAACCTTCAGCCGTGAGGATCACAACAAGATGTAGCAAATCCTCAAAGAGATGGGCATACCAGATCATCTTTCTTGTCTCCTGATTAACTGGAATGTGGGCCAACAAGCAACACTTAGAATTAAACATGAAACAACTGATTGCTTTAAGACTGGAAAAGGAGAAGGCCAGGGCTTTTGTTTAACTTATATTCAAAGTATGTCATGTAAAGTGCCAGGCTGGATGAATCAATAGCCAGAATTAAGGTAAATGGGACAAATATCAGCATTATCAGATAAGCAGACAATACCTCCATCATGGCAGAAAGTGAAGAAGTAAGAAGGCTCTTGATAAAGGTGAAAGAGGAGAATGTAAAAGCTGGCTTAAAGCTTAACATAAAAGACCAAGGTTTTGGTAATTGGTTCCATCACTTCCTGACAAAAAGAGGGAGAGAAAATGGAAACAATGTCAGATTTGATATCTTTGCAGATCACTGCAGATAGTGACTGCAGTCATGAAATTAAAAGATGTTTGCTCCTTAGGAGGAAAACTATGGCAAGTCTGAATAGCATACTAAAAAACAGAAGTATCATCTTGTCAACAAAAGTCTATATAAGTCAAAACTATGGTTTTTCTAGTAGCAATATCACTGTGAGAGTTGGACTATAAGAAAAGGTAAGAATACAAAATCAAAGCTTTTGAATTATGTTGCTGGAGATAAGTTTTGAGAGTCCCTTGGAACAGCAAGGAGATCAAATTAGTCAATACTTAAATTAATTCAGACTATTCATTGGAAGGTCAAATACTAAGGCTGAAGTTTATTTTGGATAAATAAGAAGACAGGACTCACTGGAAAAGACTATGATTTGGGGGGAAATTAAAGGCAAAAGAAAAAGGGGACAGTAGATAGATAGTGCCATGGAACCAATGAACATGAACTTGTATAGACTTTGAGAGATATAAGAGGAAAGAAAGGCCCAGAGTACTATAGTTCTCTGGGTCACTATAACACATCTACCACTACAACAAGAGCAAAACAAGTAAAATTACAATGGAAGATAAATCATGTTAATTTGTGGTTTTCTAAGTCAACATGCCCACAGAAATGACTTTCCATCAGAATCTGACACCACTGCTCTAGACATCTCTTTAGGATTACATATTGGAGAGGACAGATCAACCTGCCTTGCTAGAGAGACTTCCTGAATTTTTAACCAATGAAATTCCAGGTCCAATCCCTACCAAACCCTATTGTTTTCTTTAAGATCATAAGGCATGGGATGGTGAAGATGATGACAGTGAAGAAGATGACAGTGGAGATGATGACAGATGAAGCAGCAGTTAGAGAGGGAGAAATTAAATATTCTTCCAACTTGATTGGGGTTTTTCATACAAGGATAATTAGAAAGTATCATGATCAATAATATCAATAGTAACTTCATTTGTATATTACTTTAAAGTCTGCAAAGCACTTTAAGTTATTAATTTCTTTGAACCTCACAACATCTCTGGAGGCAGGTGCTATCATTATCCTCATTTTATAGCTGAGAAACCTGAGATAGAGGTTAAATTATTTTCCCCATACGACACAGCTAATAAGTGTCAGAGGACAGGATTTGTATTCTTTTCTTCCTGATTCTGGGTCCAGTACTGTATGCCTTAGACAACTCCCTGTTCTCAAATAATTCCGAATGGTATGCACCATTTACCTGATTCTGCAAGATTCCAGGCATTGCTCAATGTAATTTGCAAACAGTAGCATCCATACATAATCTCTCTTCTATTTGGATTCTGTGTTTCTCCTCCATGATGTTGGTAACAAGTGAATTTATTATCCTGCCATACACAATGCCTCATTCTAGGTACATAAATATTAAGGAGGAAGGAATCTATTTACAGTGAGCTTAAATTCTAATGGAGGAGAGAAATAAAAATACCTGAATAAATTAAAATATACAATGATATATTACTCTCAAGGGCATTATCATCCTCCTAGTTCCCCAGGCTCCAAATCTCAGCATTATCTTTGACTTTTTATTGTCTTTTGTTCCCCCACATCCAATCTTCCTGCTAATTTCACATTTGCAGCAACTCTAGAACACTACCCCTTCTCTCCTCTGATACTGCCATCACCCTCATATCCTCATGTCTAAACTATTGAAAAAGTCTGCTGGTTAACTTACAGATCAGAAGTCACACTCCAGTGCAATCCTTCCTCCACTCAGTTGCCAAAAAACAATTTTCCAAAAGCAAGGTCCAACCATATCATATAAAATGTGCACCTAGTCAATAAACTCCAACAACTCCTTCTCACTTCCAGGATCAAATATAATATATAATATTTTCTGTTTGAAATCCCAAATCCTTCACAATCTGCTGTCCTCAGCCATCCACTTTTCCAATATTTTTATATCTTACATTCCCCTAATGAGCTGTTCAATTCAGTGTATTGGATTGGTAGTCCTCAAATAAGACATTCTGTCTCTTGTTTCTGGACATTTTCTCTGTCTTTTGCCATGCAGGAATGGTCTCCCTCCTCATTTCTGAATTCTGGCCTTAACTTTCTTCATGTCCCAGAAAAAAATCCTCTATGGGAAGCCTTTCCCAATCCTTCATTTCTAGTATATTCCCTTTATTTTTTTCCTAGGTTATCCTTTACATGGCTTGTTTGTGCATAATCATTTACATGCTGTCTACAACACCACCCCCATTAGATTGTGAGTTCCTACTAGATAAGGACTCTTTTGTTTCTCAATCCTCAACACTCCACACAGTACCTAGCAAATAGTAGGAGGTTAAAAAATGCCTGTTGATTGTGAAAGGATCATTTAATAAAATGATTTCTATTGTTACATATTTCAAAGAATCTTATATAATTTTACATATATAATCACCTTATTTTTGTACAAATTACAGTATGTTGTTGGATGGACAAATCATTATGCTTTTATTTTAGATAAACACTGAGATGAATAAAGAACTGATAAAAAAAGATGAGAGCAGCCTGGAATGCCATGCAGAAATGGCATAATCCTTTTAATGACCCTGAGCATCTTCTGGTAGCATAAGTTCATCTTAAAAATCAGTATTTTTTTCTAGTCATGTTATCACTACAGGTCATGACATAGCACAGTATCCAAAGAATTCAAGTTTTGGATTACCCAAAAGACGATGCAGTGATCTACAGTGAGCAGGAGTAGGATGCAACATATTACCAATTAAGTATAGCCTAGCTAGGATAAGCAGCATAAATGATATTGGAGAAATGCATGTCTGGAAAATAAGGAAGTCTAGGTCTGTAACAAGAGAGAGTGAGGGAAAAATCAATGAATCTTGCTCATGCTCTATTGATATGCAAAATATAAAAACTAAACATTTAGCAGAAAGTTCCCACTATGTTGGATTTTCTTGCTTTGCTTAATTTATGAGAGGAAATGGACAAAAATCACATAGGAAGAGAATAAATGGTTAGTGCCATTGGAGAAAGGACCTTATTGATGAATTCACACATCCTTGAAAATATCAAAGAAAAAGGGAGGATCCTGTTTATAATTCTGAAGGAGGCATGTTGGTGCAGAGGCAAGGACAAGGTGTCCTTCCAGGTGGTATATTTTATTTGATTTGTGGTAGATAATCATTTTTAAAACAAATGTTTGGGGAAACTGTTTTTCTCTGAAACAAAAAAAAAAACAAAAAAAGATAAAATAAATGAAATTACTTGCCTGAGGAATAAAACAAGCCCTGCTGGTTCTCATGCCATTGGACAAAAAAATTGTCTCTTCTAACTCTCAAAAACGAGGGTGGGTAAACTTGGTACTACATAATTTTAATAGGCAACTCAAAATTTCTTATGATAACTGGGGCTTAGAATCTATCTAAAAGGTTCTTTTACCTCCCCATCACGATTTTTGGGGGAGTGGGGTTGTTCAATTCTGTGTATTCTATGGAAATTTTAATGTGTCTTTAGGGTTTGTTGGAACTTTTGCTCATCAAAAGGTTATTTTGTAAGAGCTATTTGATGTCTAATAAGGCCTTCAGAGCCTTTTTATGGGTGGTAAACTTTTTTCTTAAGGAAAAAAATTCATAATTGAAAGTAAAGGAACTGAAGTCCCAACTGGCTTGGTTTGAGCTGAAGCTTAGTCTCTGAATTCTCAGTGGGTTCTAAATTTGGCAAAATGAGTAATCTTCGTCACCATGGGTTTCTTGTTATTTTGGGCAATTATTCCAGAATATTTTAGGCAATGAATGTCTGAGGCAAAACAAAACAAAACAAACATTTTGGGGGTGTTTCCTAAACCAGTTAATCTTTTTTGTTTGCAATATGAATTATCCTATAAGCAAGAAAAATGAAATATTAAACCTAAAACTGTATTAAGGAAAGCCCATAAAATATGTGTGTGAAATTTTTGGCTAGTTGTTCAAAGTCAGAAAAATATTAATTCACATGAGACAAACCAAAATTTCATTTAAATGAAGGGAAAGAAATCAATTATTTGGAATGTGGGTTCTCTTACTTGCCAAATTAGCCTGTTGTGGTCTGATTTCCTTCAGGCATTTAAAACAATAGCTCTGTACTTAGAGGAAAATAAAATTATGATAGAAAAAAAGCAACTCAAAGTTTAAGATGTTAGGAAAATTGAAAAAAAATCTCTCATTAGATGCCATCCAAGGATTTTGAGGTTCTAGCCTAAAGTAGTGATCAATTTTGTTAAGTGAAATGTGGAAATGACTTCAAAAGAATGTATTGAGGCCATTAATGTAGTAGATATTGTTCTAATTCCTTAGACATAGAGATGTGCATTTCTAGCTGAAAGTTGTTTTTTTTGTTTGTTTTTTTGAGATCATCTCCTTTTAAGATCAAAGATTTAGGGTTAGAAGGGACTTTAGAGTCTGACTCTTTCATTTTCATATGAGGAAAATGAGACTCAAAGAAAGACATTACACGGTTTCCCTCTATTCATGTACCCAACTGATGTCAGAGCCAGGACTGCAAGGAAGACTGCTCCTGCCACTTCACCACACTGCTTGCCCTTGCTGGAGATTTTTGGGGTTTTATTTGCCAGGGTAGCTATTTTCTGCCTCAGACTAGCCTTTCAATTTATCACAACACTACCAGGAATCAAGTTAAATTATTAATGAGGCAAGTTCTGCAGACTTTGTGTGTGTGTGTGATAGAATTGCACTGATCCCTCTGGCTCCACATTACTGATTATGTTTTTTTTTTCCATAAGGTCTTCCAGGACAAGCTCTATTTCATTATCAGCAATTGCAAATACAACTCTTTAGTTTTTTGTATTGAACTCTTAGGGTTTAGCAGGGTCAAAGCCAATGTCAGACATATGCTTCTGCCTCTGCCTGTTAAACTTCCACATAAAATCTGAACTGAAAGTGCATGGTAATTCTTAATAGAATCCAATCCAGTTTTATGGCATTTCCTGGAAACACCAAAAATCCTCAAAAGTTTCCATCTTTTTTTTGCATAAATTTCTTCTACTGTAAAGAAAATGTTGCAGAGTTATCTTACAAAGATGCTATTGAATTTGACTGTTGTCTAAACTTTTATTTCACTTCAGCACTATCAACATTTGTTCATGCTCAATGGCAACAAAAGGTCATGAGGTTCTCTTAAGACTATTGAATTTAAGAGAGCAGCTGGGTGGCTCAGTGGATAGAAAGCCCGGCCCAGAGATGGGAGGTCCTGGGTTCAAATTTGTCCTCAGACACTTCCTATTTGTGTGATCCTGGGCTAGTCACTTAACCCCCCATTGCCTAGCCCTTACAACTCTTTGGAACCAATACACAGTATTGATACTAAGACAGAAGGTAAGGGTTTAAAAAAAAAAAAAGAATACTGCTTTTAGTTTGCAAAAAGTTTCTCTTCTCCACACTACTAACAATCATGTAAAAATGAATTAATCATATTGATCAATAAAATGTAAGCTCTTTGAGGGCAGGAATGAATTTGGGGAAATTTTGTTTGTTTGTTTTTGTTTTACTCCCAGCAACTAGTACCATGGCTTACTTTATTGTTTTTTTTTGTTTGTTTGTTTGTTTGTTTGTTTGTTTGTTTTTCCTAGGGATCTTTGGTTTTATCTTTTTTAGGGACTCCCTCCACCTATGTTGATTAACAACTAATCTGTAATGCCTAAGTCTTTTGGAGAGTTGCCTCAAACACTAAGAGGTTAAGTGATTTGCCTGTGATCATAAGGCTAGTATATAGCAGGGGTAAAACTTGAACTTAGGCTTTCAAAGCTGGCCTTCTATCAACTTTGCAACACAGTTTTTTGTCTTGGTGGTTAATAAATGCTTGCTAAATTGGAAATTGTTCATTAATATCCCAGTTATCTAAAATTTGTTTCTGTGGTAATCTCTACTCTCCAGAAAACAGGAAGAACAAGGAAATAAAGGGTTAGGGTCAGGAAAGATCTTTAATGAAACAAAATAGAGTCCACTCTGGGCACACTAACTTCAATCGTAAGATAATTTCTCATTCAATGTCTGTGTAGCATGGACCTGGCCTTGGACCAATTTATGCCAGCGGTATAGTGTAAGCACAGCATTAATTCTCAACTCTCCTATACTTTCCTCTATTTCCACAAGTAGAGATATATCCCCAGAGATAGGCTACAGCCACTCAACTAACTCTCTCTCTTTCTCTTTCTCTCTTTCTCTCTCTAGACTCTCTAGACTTTAGAGAAGAGATTATCACTAAGGAAAGAAAGGTCTCAGAATGGAAAGACAAGTATGAAGAAAGTAGATAGAAAGTGAGGAAAACAGTGACAGAGAATAAAAAGATCATCTCTCAAATAATAGAGAATGAACAGAAAGGAAATTCCCATTGTGCTGTCTAGCAGCTTATTGTAGTAGAGATAGAGCAAGCCTTGCCTGGCTTGAATTTGCTGGAAAAATATAGACAGAGCCAGGGCCAAGATTGCATTGTCTGAGAAAAGGCTCAGCAACAAAAACAAGCTGCCTACCAGGCCAGTCTCCAAAAAGAGTAGCTGAAGGTAGATGCTCTGGAAAGAACACCAGAACAAGGTTGTATCATCTGTGAAAGACTTAGCTATTTTGGGGGCAGCTGGGTAGCTCAGTGGATTGAGAGCCAAACCTAGAGACGTCAAATCCGGCCTCAGACACTTCCCAGCTGTGTGACCCTGGGCAAGTCACTTGACCCCCATTGCCTACCCTTACCACTCTTCCACCTATAAGTCAATACACAGAAGTTAAGGGTTTAAAATAAAATTAAAAAAAAGACAGCTATTTTGACCAAGACCACAATCCAAGTTAAATCTGAAAGACCCATGATGAAAAATATTATTCATCTCTAAAGAGAAAACTGATTAACTCTGAGTAAAAATCGAAGCACAGTTTTTTCACTTTCTTTATGTTCCTTGCTTTTATTGTTGGGTAGTTTTTTTGCAACATGGTTAATATGGAAAAAAGTTTTGCACGACTTTACATGTATAATCAATATCATACTATTTTCCTTTTCAGCGGGTGAAGGAGGTACAGAGAAAGGGAAAGATTTTGGAACTCAATTCTTAAATGAATGTTAAAAACAAATTATATCTCTCTATATATATATATGTATATATACATATATACATATGTATATATATATATTTTTTAAACCCTTAACTTCTGTGTATTGGCTCATAGGTGGAAGAGCAGTAAGGGTAGGCAATGGGGGTCAAGTGACTTGCCCAGGGTCACACAGTTAAACCCACATTTTGAGAAAAAGTGAATTCCAATTACAAAGAAGTTGGGAGCTGAAGCAATTCAAGGAAGCAATGAGGACATACCTGACTAAGATAGTAGACCTAATGAAAAATCTACCTAGTTTTAAAGTGGCAGGGTTACTGCCTCCCAAGTTTCCATTCATAATTTAAATAGAAATGAAAGTTTGAATAATGACCATAATAGGTTTCCCTACTATGCCTATGTCTACATGGCTCTAAATAAGTTCTTAATTTAATCAAAACAAGTAAATAGACAAGTCTATATATTTTAATCTAATTAATATTTTACAGTATCAAAAAGGAAGACAGGAAGTCCCTACTATCTTCCAGGCACTGATATGCTCTTGTCTAATGTTTTCTCATTTGTTCCTCACTCACCACAGCCCTAAGAGTTATTCCCATTTTCCAACTGAGGAAACTGGGGCAGACAAAGAGACTTACCAGAATGGGGCAAAGAGATTTACCAGAATCATACAGTTAATCAGTACCTAATATCACATTTGAACTCGTCTTCCTGACTCCAAGCCCAGTCCTTTATCCACTGTACCTCTTAGCTATCTTAAATTGATCAGTTGTTCAACTAAATTAACTTGCCAATTTAATCAAATCACCTTAGCCGCGGGTATCATGTGATACAACCTAGAACATTTTCATATACACAAACATATATAATATACATACATATATGTTTTAATATAATATCAATCAGCTCGATACAATGTATTTTCCCCACAGCTTCTCTGAATGTGGATCCCTAATAACTACAAATACATTAGATAAGCAAGCAAATATATCATATTAACTGAAACTTCTGTCACCACCTCTGAAACTCCAAACACAAAACTGTCTCCAATAAATGTGAATAAATGTGACACTGCACCCTCAAAAAAATATCTATTTTTAATAATGTTGTTCAGTTATTTTTCAATCATATCTGACTCTTCATGACCCATTTTTGGCAAAGATATTGGAGTAGTTTGCCATTTCCATCTCTGGCTAATGTAATAGATGAGGAATAGATAATGTAATATATGAGAAAACTGAAGCAAAGGGGATTAAGTGGTCTGAATGGAGAGTTTGTCACCCAAGTTTTAGTAAACTATAACAGCTCCCTGTTATTTCTAAAGTCATCATATATAAAATCTAGAAATATACATGTCTGTATAATTTTTGAGTTTGATCATATTATTCTATGTTATTACTTATAATAAATATAACAACATAAATGTAAAATAATTTTTAATATTTGCAAATATTTCCTGTGCTCTTCTTTTTTTTTTGTCTTTGCTTTTGGTTTTCCTGGCCATAACTGAGATACTTGTACAGTCATATCTAGTTTCCTTGAGTCAACTGTTGTGCATCTAATTATATAAACCAAAAAAAATCCTGTTTTGTATTTTTATTCAGTAGCTTTGAAGATTTTAATGATTGTGGTTGTTAGATATCAGAGCATCAAAAATAGGACAATAAAGGCAAAAAAAGAAAGGGCCCTGAAAGACAAAATTATTTTTCTGAAATCTCACAGCATTTTCATTGAATCGCATGCCTAGAATTATATAATGTTCCTAGATGAGGTTCCTAGAATTATATAATGATAATAATAATAGCTAACACATATGACGTTTACTTTTCCTTGGCCACTGTGCTTTACAATTATTGTCTCATTGAATCCTCACAGCAACCATGGGAAGTAAGTGCCATTATTAACTCCATTTTATAGATAAGGAAACTGAAGACAAATAAAGGTTAAGTGAGTTGCCTAGAGTCACACAGCCAGTAAGCATTTGAGGTCAAATTTGAACTCAGATGTAGTAACTTAAAGATCTAGTTCCATCCTTTCCTTTTACATCTAGGAAAACTGATATGAAGTGAGGTGACTTTCCCAAGGCCACACAGATAGCTAGTTCCAGAATTTATAATAATATTTTCAATATTCTAGTTATGTATACTCATGTCTTAATTTTCCCACTAGGTCATAAGCTCCATGTAGGCAAAGAATATAAGATCATAGAATCACAGATCTAAAGTGAGACCATGTTTTATTCTTTTTTGTATTCTCCTAGAATCTATCATAGTGCTTTGCATATAACTGGCATTTAATAAATGTTTATTAGGTGGATGGGTGAAGCTTTCAAAATTGGACATTTCATTTGGAAATTTAAAAAATCAAGAAATGTTTTTGGAAATAAAGTGCAATAAGTTTTAAAATAATGAAATCTACATTTTCCTTTTCATAACTTGATTTTAAACAAATAGCTTTCTTTTTCATAACTTTATTTTAAATAATGACATATAAATTAAAATGTTCTGCAATAGGCCTTTTTCTGTTTAAATCCTGACTAAAAAACAAGTCCAGAGACAGAGCCTAGAAGATTTCTAATTTTCCTAAGACAATTTCAGAAAATTAGGAAGCCTTGATAAGAAACACTGATAGAGAAGGCGCTTATACCTGAGGTAACAGATTTTTCCCTTTTCCCATTGTTCCATCACCCAGTGCATCTCATAATAGCTAGTATTATTATAGCACTTCAATGTTTGCAAAGAGTTTTACATATATTATCTCAATTTATTCGACTAACAACTCTCTGAGGTAGCTGCTGCTATTACAGATAAAGTGAAAATGTAAGACAGGTTAAGTCAGGAGTCAGCAATGTATGGCTCTTTCTGCAGGAGTCATAAAGTCAATTTTTTTTCAGGTGCTGTTACAGGAGCTCACACTGTGAGCACTGTACGGCTCTCACGAAATTGCATTTTAAAAAATGTGGCGTTTACGGCTTTCACGGTCAAAAAGGTTGCTGATCCCTGGATTGACTGGCTTAGGATCACACAGCTAATATGTCTGAATCCAGTCTTTCTGACTCCAAAATCCATAGTTCCACCTCCTGAAACAAAAAGATACCTAAGGGAAAGGTTGAGAGACAGTATTAAATACACTGGCCAAAGTGGAAGTAATGGCCTGAAGGGAGGAGCACTGAACAAAGGAAGTGACTAAGTCTACTCACCAACTTTTTACCTTCCATCCTACATACTGTAGATGCATGCCCACCACCACTACTAGATGGGTGAAATGTTGTAGGAGGAGTTTCTGAACTGATAAACAGAAATAAACAAGACATATATATATATATATGTATATATGTATATATGTACATATATACACACACATATATATATAAATGTATAAATGAAGTTTCTGTAATATATATTATATGCTATATAGATTATATTTTATATAATATATTACATATACATTTGTCAAATGATGCCTTCTCTAATGGGGAGTGAGTTACCTGGGTATTTTAATGTAACAAATAAATAATTTTAATTTTTTTTCAATGCTGATATTTGCATGATGTTTTACCTTTAACAAAATGCTTTGTGTACATTTAAACTTGATAGCATTTGTTTCTAAAACTCAAATTTCTAAATGGTAAACATCATAACTGTACATTAAAATCAATGAAACAAACAAAAAAACCAAAAACAAAACCAAGTAAACGAATCATCATACATGTTAAGCACTCTATAAATTCTAGCTATTCTAACCATTGTTATAGGAGTAGTAGTAGTAATAGAAGCAGCACCAGCCATAGTTTCTTCCCGTCTAGAATAGGAATCTTTGCAAATTAAACTATTCCTTTATTCTTCCAGACTAGTAGGCTCAGTAAAAAACATTATTGTGCTTTATGACCTTTGAAGATGAATTGAGTTTTAGGTTGAGTTTTCCTTTTCTTTCTGGCTAATTTGTACAACTATGACAATTTTTTGACAATTTTTTTTGAGGGGTTGTCCTTTTTGGAGGAGGAAAACGTGATCCTTTAAGGGATCAAATAGTATTACAGTGTGTGAATTTAATATAAATTTCACACCCTTATTCAATTTGACAATCTTCACCATTTGTCGGACTGTGCATGTGCTCAATGACAAAGGTCTGGTGACTCCAATGCTGCCTATCTGAATGGGCATTGAGGAAGCAGCTGACAGAAAATCCCCCAAGCAATTGGCGAGATGTCTGGAAGTCAGGACTGGGGCGAGATTGAGATTTAGTCTGTCCAATCAGAGGATGCTGGAGTGAGAGATTAGAGGGAGGGGGCCGGACGATGTCAAAAATGGACTATAAAAGCAAATGAACAGGTAGCGTGGGCTCTCTCTCCTTCTCCAAAGCATTTAGTGGTAGCCGGGCTCCAGTTTATCTTATCTCCTACTTTTAGTCGATAGGGACTTCAACCCCTGTGGACTGGGAATGGGGTGGGGTGGGAAGCAGAGAGGAGAATTAGGATACCCAGATAATCATTCAATCATTCTCTCTCTCTCTCTCTCTCTCTCTCTCTCTCTCTCTCTCTTCTCTTCTTTCTCTCACCTTTACTAAAAAAAATTATGAATTAATATACAGTAACCAGAGAATTTTGATCATTATGATAGAAAAGCCATCAAAACCCAGGTTTTCTGGTTAGCTAAGAATGAACTTAACATTTTAAATCATCATATTAATTGGGTCTAGAGAACCTATGTGGCTGAAATCTCAGTCAGTGGCTGATGGGTAAAGTTTTATTCTTTAGGGGTAGCATTGGAAATATGGGTACTGCAGGGTTATCATCAGACCTGGAGAAGTTCATAGAGGTTCAGTTAGAGGCAGCTACGTGGTACAGTAGGATAGAGCACAAGGTGTGGATTCCTTTAAATTTGACCTTAGACATTTACTATGTAACTCTGGGCAAGTCATTTAACTTTTCTTTATGCTTTGGTTTCCATTTCTGTAAAATGAAGATATAATAGCATTTCTTCTCCCAATATTATTCTGAGTATCAAATGACATATTTGTAATGAGTAGCATTATCTGATACACAGTTGGTCAGATATAAATGTTAGCTATTTTTATTATTAAAAGCTCAAAAGTTTAAGATCTCAATGAAAATCAAAAATATTTTTGCTTATATAAAATGTTGCTCTTTTTCTTTGGACTTCTTTCTTCCATAGAGAATAAAACCTAGAAAATGTGTCCCTGTTTTTCCTACCTGTTACCTGAACATTATGGAATGATAAGGAATAGGTGCTAGAATCAGGTACGAAAACATGATGATAATGGCAGAAGTAGAAATGGTACCTAGGGATCAGGTTCAATATATCTCTGCTCATGAAATGTCATTTAGATGATACCTTGGGGTACTGCTACAGGTCGCCCAAATTTAGGACTGACTATGCATGTTCAAATAGCAGAGAACAAAGTTTAGCACCTAATTAGAAAGAATAATTAGTTAAAATAGGAAGTTCCTGAAATCTCTCCCTTTAGCAATTATATTCCCAGAAAGGGTCCCCAGAATTAGCCTCAGGATCTGCCTTTCATCTTTTGTACATTTCTTCCCATTTGTCCCATGCACAAGCTGTTATTTATGTCTTTTTTTTTTAATCAAAGGCATCCAAAATTCTCAGGGATCAAAAAGTTGGAGTAAGGTTTAAAGAGCAGGGAAGTTTTGGACTTGTTGAAAATTAAAATATAAGAACAGTTATGAGAAAGGGCATGTCCCCGAAGAAGTTAACATGATCAACAAGCCCTATGGCCCCAAATCTTTATAGTCCTTAAAGAATAAAGTTTAACTAAAATAACCATTCTGGTCAGATTTTCCTCCCAGTCTTTTTCAGGCTAATGGAAGGTCATTTTAATTTTATATGATCTTTGATTATTTTCTTTTTAATCAATTAGTCAATAAGCATTTATTAAACACCTAGTATAGCAGATATTGACAAAAGCCCTGGGGATACCAAGAAAGGCAATAGAAGGACCCTACCCTCAAGAAGCCCACAGTCTAATGGGAGAGACAACATGAAAACACCTGCATAGAAACAAGGTAGATACAGGATAAATTGGGGATAATCCAGGGAAGACATTAGCATTAAGGAGGTACAAAAAAAATCTTATCATAAAATATTTTAAAGTAGATTTGAACAAATAGAATTTTAAAATTATTCAATACTTTTCCTCAGAGGTATAAAACACTTATAATATTAATTAGCGAGTGGTTAATATTCTCCAAAATAATTTTTTCAGTGGGGTGAAAACACAAGTTCCCTGGATGCTTATTTGAAATCCATATGCCCTAAGACTACAAGTTAAAAGTATATTGTTGTACTTGATTCACATGATGAACATGGAAATATGTTATTATATGCCAATATATATATAATATATATCATATTACTTACCTTCTTGGGAAGAGTGGAGGGATGGGACAGAGGCAAGGAGGAAGAAAATATGGGTTGCAAAATGTCAGAAAACAAATATTAAAAATTATGTCAACATGTAATCTGAAAAAATAAAAATTTTAAATTTATATCTACATATCTACATATACATATATACATATATACATATATATATTGTTCTAGAAGCAGCTAGGTAGCTCAGTAGCTAGAGATCCAGATCTAGTTGGGAGGACCTGGGTTCAAATCTAAACTCAGATAATTCCTAGTTATTTAACCCTGGACAAGTCACTTAACCCTAGTTGCCTAGTCCTTACTGCTCTTCTGCCTTGGAACTCATATTCGTATCAATTCTAAGACAGAAAGTGAGGATTTGTGTTTATATATCCCTCTTATGATGTAGTGGGAAAAGCATCAAACTGAATTAATTGACCTAGGTTCAAGTCCCAGTTCTGACACTGTCTTTATGATGTTGGGTAAGTCATATAGTATCACTGTTTGGTGTCATCTTTTGTAAAGTAAGTATTTTAGTCTGAAAAATCTTAGGTCCTTTCTGTTCTAATAACCTATGTCTCTTTACTCTCAATTCTAAGGCCATAGGTAGGATAGGCCCCATTACTTGAAGAGGTAGTGATGGGGGAAGAATTAGCTCCTATTTCTCCTAATTCATGGAATTTCACTATTATAGATTCAGTCGTTTGGTTCTTCTTAAAATGGAACATTTGAGGCTTTTAAACCTCTTTTTATAATATACTTCCTGATTCTCTCATGAGAGAAGCAGCATAAGATAGTAGCTATGGAGCTTATCTCAGAACCCCCTAAAACCAAGCTTCCAGGCATGGTTCTGATCCATATTGGCTATGTCACTGTTCAGTATTTGACAATTCTCCAAGGCTCTGAACTTCAAAGAAGGTTCTGGCTTGCACTGCTAAATAGAGTTTTTTCTTATCTAGGAGTTTCTTATATCAATGAGACCACAAATCTAGACTGTCCTGTTTTTGAGATCATTTTTAATGAAACTATGAAAATGAAAATGGTCTAGGGATATTATGGAAATGGAGGTTTTGAAGGTAAATTTTATCCACTTCAAATGTTTGCTATTAGGCTTGCTCCTTCCCTTTTCTCATGTAATTCCCATATCTGCTCCAGTCTGGCCATAGCCTGTTATCCTCAAGTTTTCATGTATATCCTCCTTGACTATTCATCCCCTTGGAGAGTAGAATTTGTCTTATAGCAATGAGAAGAGGGTCAGAACTACGCATGCAGGAATTATGGTGTGCTTACTGCTTCAAGAAAAAATTCTCACAGACTTGATAATGCACTGCTGAGATCTCCTTAAAAACTTGCATTTTATCAACCTTAGGTTGATTTCCTTTTGATGATCTCTTGCCAAAGAAACAGTATGAACACTTTCTAACTGAAGAAGAAGAAATAGAGGCAACCGGTGGTAGGGGTGGGTTGTGTCTATTTTTTATTATAAACGTTTTATCTGCTAAGAAAACAGAGACTAAAAATTATAACAAATTTCAGATCAAATTTGCCAAGTCCAAGGTAAAAATTTTCTTATGGAAGATTTACTAATTTTGTGATGAGGCTTTAAGGATGTCTATTAAAGGTCTTTTTACATGCTTTTAATAGACTCATTAGGCATTGATAATTATACCTTAGATTTTAAAAGTTCCCTTTCCCTAAGAATTCAAAATGCTTTCCTATACTTATTTAGTTGAGGAGAGAGGTCTTATGCTTTCACATGTGGAAATGCTTTTCTTCTGAATAAGCAGAGTTGTGACTACAGGTGTGCCTGCCTTGAATAAGTCAAAAAGGATAGTGTACTTCATTTTCTCATCTGTAAAATGATGAAGAGGACCATATTATTTAAAAAGTTTCTTCCAGTGCCAAATCTATCATCTTCTGGTGAAATTTTCAATAGCAAGATCCTCTTCTAAACTTGAAGAGAATGAAATATATTAAAGATCATATTTACATGCAACTTACAATACTGGGACGTATACTGGGTAAAGCAGGAAACTATTATGAAGTTTTTCTTTTGTTTTCAAAGAGGGCCAATGACACACAGGATATCTTGACTTTCATGTGAATTGGATTTCAGTGAGGCAGAGTTGCTCTAAGTCATCAGCCTCACTCTCTCTTCAAGGCATGGAAGTGGTAAGAAAAAAGTCAGGATGACCAGTAATGGTCTAGGATGCAGAGAATGACCATGGCATCTTCTATGAAATAGAGCAGCACAAATACATGCCACTGTATTTCCTAAATCCTAGTAAGAACGGATTAGAAAATATTTTACAGGTGAATTGTGCTCTTTGGTTAGTATTGGTGACCACTTCCTTTTAAACAAAGTCTTGATGGCCAGCAAGTTCATGGAAATTAATACAAAAGTAACTCTATGTGGATTTATAGGGGATGTGAGAAGGTTATAAAATGATATGTGTCTGGAACTCAGGAAGATAGATTTAACTCATTATCTCTGATCCTGAGTGAGTCACTTCAAGTGCCTCCCATTCTTTTATCCATTAAACCATGGATGACTATGAGCTGTATTTGTGGAAGAAGTTGTACTCTATGCCTTGTCTCTGTCCACTTCAATCTATTTCTATACGAGTGCCAACGTGATCTTCCTAAAAAATTGATTTGTGTCAGCTCCTTACTTTATAAACTTCAATAGTTCCCTATTATTATAATATAAAACCCCCTCTTGTTTGAAACTCTTCCCCAAATGCCTCCTACCTAGATTTGCAGTCTTGTTATATATTACCCACCTCCATGAACTCTATGTTACAGTTTTATTAGCCTACCTGTCATTCCTCAGACAAGACATTTCCATCTTCTTTCTCTGCATATTTTCCCCGGCTGCACCCCAGGTCTGGAATGCTTTGCTTCCTTAGATCTCCTTCCTAGAATCCCTAGCTTCCTTCAAGATTCAGCTCAAGTGCAAGCCTTTGCTCTTCTCCAACCCCTTCTCCACCACCCTCCCAGTTAATCTTTTCCCTACTAAGTTAATTTTCCAACTACTCTGTATGAATCTTGTATTTTATCTATTTTAGGACATATATTCTCTCCTATTAAAATCTAGGTCCCTTTAGAGTCAGGATTGGTTTTGCTTTTCTTTGTATCCCTAGCACCTAGTAAAGTACCTAGGTAAAACTTAATAAATATTTATTGATGGGTTGGTTAATTGATATTGTAGGAGGAGGCACCCTTTGTGCTAGCCTATGAAATATCTGACTCAGGAAGATATCGGTTCGAATTCTGTCTCCTGTCCTAGGGTAAATCATTTAACCTTTCTAGCCTTAAGTTCATCATATTATTCCCATAGCATGATAATAGTATCTACCTACTTCAACAGTTTGCCAAGAGAATCAAAAAAGATAAAATGTATAAAGTGCTTTGTAAACTTCTAAGTACACTTATAATGCTAGCTTTTTTTGTTATTAAGAGTGGGGAGCAACTAGGAGGCACAGTGGGCATACTGCTGGGCCTGGAGTCAAGAAGACTTGAGTTCAAATCTGATTTCAGATACTTACTAACCTGGGAAAATCACTTAACCTTGTTTACCTCAGTTTCCTCACCTGAAAAAGGAGCTGAAAAAAGAAATGGCAAATCACTCCCAAATATTTGCCTAGAAAATTCCAGATGAGGTCACAAAGAATCAACTAAAGATAACTAAAATGACTGAATGATGATAATAATTTTTGAAAATTATTATTAATAGTTTGAAATTCATCCTTTGAGAAGTATTTATTGATGTATTTTGACCAGTTATTCATTAATTAATGGCCATTGATCATATATCATCATTAGTTCCCTATACAGGGTGTTCCAAAAACTTAAATTTTCATTAAGATTTTTGGGGCAATACAAAGACCCAGGACAATTCTGAGGGAATTATGGTAAGGAACGCTACCCACATCCAGAGGAAGGACTGCAGGAGAGGAAACATATAAGAAAAACAGCTGCTTGAACTCAAGGGTTGGGGTGGACATGATTGAGGATGTGGACTCGAAACTACCACACCAATGCAACTAACAACAATTTGGAAATAGGTCTTGATCAAGGACACATGATAAAACCTGTGGAAATGTGTGTCGGCCATGGGTGGGGGGAATGCGGGGGGGGGGGTGAAGGGGAAAGTAGGAGCATGAATCATGTAACCATGTTAAAAATGAATATTAATAAATGTTTAAAATTAAAAAAAAGATTTTGGGGGCACCCTGTATATATTGGGGGAATTCTTGATGAAGATTTTTAATAATGACTGATAAATTAACTCCAACATTGCGTCAAAGGACACTCTACCCCTGTCATTCTTTTGGACCTGATAAAAATGCTGCATCTGTTGGATGACTGTTAACATTAGAGAAAGGAAGTGGTCAATTGCACAGGGATGGAGAGATAGATCCAGGGACAAACGAGTTCATGAAAATAATACAAAAGAACTCTCTATGGGCTTATAGGGGATGTGAGAAGGTAGGTTGAAGATATCAAATATCTATGTAAGTTCCTTTAGAAAATTTATAATCTATAAAATTATATAGGTTCATCTAGCATCAGCAGGTGTACCAGGACTAGAAGCAGACTAGAAGGGGAAATCCTAGCCCAAAATTTCATTGTGACAAAGCAGGTAATCTGCCCCAAAAAAGAATAGTCAAATAGATGAACTTCATTTGAGAAAGGAACATTTGAAACAAGGCATCACAAGAAGCAGCTGTTGGATGTTAGACAAAAGACTCATCATAGCCTAGGTTTAAAGATGAGAAACTAAAGTCTTGTAGGGGAGAAGTAACAAGTGTACAGAATAAGGAGAAACAGAGAGGATCACACCCTACTGGTCTTCAGGTAGGGGATCAATGACACCTGGCACCTGGGAGTCAAAACCAAACCTGGGACAAAGGGTAGAGGCCTAGAGGGCTCCCTGTGCTCCACCCTGTGTAGATGCAACCTGGCAGATGCTTCTACAGGTTCTCCAGCCACAACTACAGAAGTACCAGAAAAGAAAGTGCTTATCATCAGAGTCCTTGGCACAGTCAAATGATTCAACTTCAGAATTTTTTATTAGTGGAAATAACATTAGAAAAAGAGGCTTTACCATCTGTTTTGCCACTGCACTCTAAGGACCATGGGACCTTCCCATATGACTTCCATGTGAAATCTTCCACATTTTGTCTTTAGGAGTTCCTTGAGAGGAGAGATTTTTTTTTTCTTTTCTGCTGATCTCCTCAGTGTTCACAGTGCTTTGAATAGTTAGTATTTAATGAAAGCTTCATTCATTCATGCATGCATTCACCCTTACTCTTAGAATCCAAACCTCCCTTCAATATTCAGCTCAGGAATCACTTTCTATGTGGTGCTTTTCCTCACCTTTTCTGCCCCTCCCACACACCCACACCTGTCCTCAGTCATTATTGCCTCCCTCACCCCAGATGACCCTGTATCTGTTTTATTATACTTTGCATATACCAATGTTAAGGGAGAAAAAATATGCCTCCCTCATCTACCTCCCTAATATTAGTCACAGAAGAGTCTCAGAGAGAAAATTTGGTCCCTATAAAACTCCCAGAACAACTGGATTCATTCCAACAGAAAAATAATCCATTGATTAAAGACAACGGGTCCTCTGGCAGTCAATCCCTTAATTTTCAGGTGAGAAAACAAGTCACTTTGTCTTTGTGTTTTTGTAACCACACAGACCCCTGGAGGTAGAGGCTATATCCTTCCTTCTTCCAAAAAGGGCTTTCTCTTCTCCAATCTCAGTCAATAGCAAACTCTGCAACAAACTGGTCCTAGGACTTGGGCAATTGGCCACTGGCAGACTCCAGCCTCAAGGGGCAGTGGAGAGAAAGGAGCAATATAGCTTGATTTCCTTTTCATTTTTCTAAAATGTTTTCTTGTGATCTTTTTTCTTTATAACTTTCTTTATAGCCTCACCCCACCCTACTCCTGCTTTTATATTTATATATCTTATATATATCTTGTATATATTACATATATACAAGGTAACTTGTAGCAGTGGATAGAATGTTGTACCAGGAGTCAAAAGGACCTGTGGAAGAGTATTGTTTCAAGTATAGTCAAGCAGTCAACTAGTATTTATTAAGGAAAAGAATTGCATTTTCTAAAATATGTATAGCAGCTCTCTTTGTGATGGCAAAGAATTGGAAACTGAAGGGATGCCTATCAACTGAGGAATGGCTAGTGACTAGTTTGCCTATCACTGGGCTAGTGTAAAAGGGAATTCATTGTTCTCTTTGAGTTTACACTTGTGAAGGGGAGTCCTTTATTCCCTTAGTCTATTTTGAGTTAACATTTTGGTTAACAGTAATTTAAGTACCCCTACTTAGTACCCCACTAGACTGAAGACAGGATTAACTCTCCTTTGTCTACTTTTAAATTGAATCAACAAAAGATTGAACTATTTAGTACTAGGTGAGATTTGGAAAATTCACATCCTTAGCTGTGAATCCTTTTGATGAGAACTTAACCTTCAGAAGGTGAGAAGGTTGATCCCACAGACAATGCCCCTTGGGCAGTGCTAGAAAATTTGGAAACTTTGATTGGCCCCTATGAAAAGGGGAAGGGACAAGAAGTCATCATAAAAGTAAGCTGAACTCCCTCAGAGAAGATTGTCTTTGAAAAGATAGTCTGAAGAGATTGTCTTCTGGAGATAGTCTTCTTACTGGGAAGTCTTCAAGGGAGCTTCCCTGGAGACTGTCACTTGGATCGTGGGCTTGGAGCTTGGCTTCAACTTAGATTCTGACTCCTTGACTGCTTTGTTGGGTGAGTGAAAGTCTGACTCCTTTCTTAGTTTCTGAAGAGACTAGCTTCCATCTTGGAAGAGGCCATGTGGTTATTCACTACCAGCCTTCCTGGTTGAGAGCTAATTAATCTCTGCCTGGATTAAGCAGACCCAGAGTAAAACATTTAGGTTGATAGGATAGATAACCTCTCTAACCCCCTCACATTTCTTTTCTTTATTGTTTCCTCTCTATTTGTAAATATTTGTAAATACATTTCTGACTCAAGATATAATAAATATTGGAGACCACATAATTTCATATAATCATTGTCCAACCTTTAATTTTAACCTTTACACTAAACAAACTGTGGTATAAGATTGTGGTGGAACACTACTGCACCACAAGAAATGATCAAATCTGGCTTTAAATGTTTCCTAGCTGTGTGATCCTGGGCTAGTCACTTAACTCCCACTGCCTAGTCCTTACTGATCTTCTGCCTTGGAACCAATATACAGTATTGATTCTAAGATGAAAGGTAAGGATTTGAAAAGGAAAGAAAAGAAAGGATGATCAGGCTAAATAAAAAAATACAGAGACCTAAAATTATGAAGAGTAAAATGAGCTGAACCAAGAGAAAATTATATATCAACAGAAATATTGTTTGAAAAATGACTTGTATATGTCTGCCTCCAGAGAAAAAACTGAGAGATAAGCAAGATGTGTTTATATATGTGCATGTATCTTTTTTTTAAAACCCTTAATTTCCACCTTAGAATTAATACTATATATTGGTTCTAAGGCAGAAGAGCAATAAGGGTTAAGCAAAAGGAATTAAGTGACTTGCTTGGGGTTACACAGTCTGAGGTCAGATTTGAACCTAGGACCTCCCATCTCTAGACCTGGCTCTCAATCTATTGAGCCACCTCACTGACCCTGGGCATATACCTTTTTGACAAATCATGTCTTCTCTAATGGTAAGCAGGGGAAAGGGAAGGAGTTATCTGAATATTTTGATGTAGCAAACAAACAAATAAATAAATTTAATCTTTTAAGTGATTACGATTGGCTAAGCATTGTGCAAAATGAAGATACAATGAAAGGTAAAAAAGAGTTTCTGGTCTGAAGGAACTCACAGTCTAATAGGCAAAATGCAAACTATGAACAAATAAAGAGAAAAACTGGAAGATAAACTGAAAAGGAAGATACTAAAATTAGCTCTGTCATCCTGAGCAAACCACCTCAGTCGATTCCATTTTCCTTTTCTATAAAAATGAGAATTATAACCTACCTCCTAAGGTTTTTCTTAGGTCAAATGAGATGAAATGTTTTGCAAATCCTAAGACTCTATAAATGCTAGCCATTATTGTTTTTGTTTTGTTTCCCATTAAAAATAAGCTGAAGGTCAAGAACTGTTTCAATTTTGTTTTTCTTTCTCTATCATTGTACCTGGCACATAGTAGATGCTTAAATATGTTTATTAATTTAGTGATTATTTGCTTGCCCTGCAGACTTTGCACAGGCAAAAATGAAAATAAGAAACTGAGAAGTGGCAGAGCTTGCCAGGAAAAGATTCTTATTATTTAAAAGCCTCAGAAAGTTGTCTGTATCATGTCTTGGATGTTAAGTGTAATGAGATTTGCCTGAGGGTTTTGGGGGCATCTAGGTGGCACAGAGGATAGAGCACCAGACCTGGAGTTAAAAAGACTAAGTTCAAGTCTGGCTTCAGACACTTAGTAGCTGTGTGACCCTGGGAATGTCATTTAATCCTGTTTGCTATCAGTTTCCTCATCTGTAAAATGAGCTGGAGAAGGAAATGGTAAACCACTTCAGTATCTTTGCCAAGAAATTCCAAGAATATTCCAAATGAGGTCACAGAGAGTTAGACACAAGTGAACACCAATACTGAAAAAAGATGTTAGCCTGTGTGGTCAGAATGGCTGAATCAGTGCATAGAGAAAGAAGTATGAATAGAGAGGCATTTTGTCAGTGGGTGTATACACAGGCCAAAGTGATGGGGTAGTGATTGGGAGAGGGAGGGAGGGAGGAGTCTGTTATGAGGGTAACTTCATTAAGTGCCACTTCAAAAGCCTCTGACTGAAAGACATTGTGTACCCAAGAAATGAGCTATAGAATGATCTGGGTCCTACTGCCCTACTAATGCCAGGAAGCTCCACTTACCACTCTCTGGGATTGTTGTAGTTGTTGTTGAGTCATTTCAGTCTTATCTACTTCTTTATAACCCCATTTGAGGTTTTTTTGGCAAAGACATTAGAGTAGTTTGCTATTTCCTTCTCCAGCTCATTTTACAGATGAGGACCAGAAGCAAACAGAGTTATATGACTTACCCAGAGCCACACAGCTAATGAGTCTCTGAGGTCACAGTTGAATTCACTTCCTCCTGATTACAGGGCTAGCACTTTATTCTCTGTACCACCTAGCTGCCCTTCTCTGAGATTAGAAGAACAATAAAATCTAGAAGAAAGGTGGTAAGAAATTTCAAAATACCTGCAATGAAAATTGAAATATGATCATTTCAGAGAAGAGATCTAAACAGGGAGGTATGAGAAATTCTGGAAGGAAGAGCACTTATTTAGGGACCAGAGCAAAGAATCAGAGAAGGCTTCATGAAGGAAGGGGTTTCTGAGCTAAGCCTCAGAAAACAGAAAAATTTTAGTTGGTGGAGATATGACACAAACTGTCACAAGTGCAGGGATTAACAGTCATGAAGTTGCAGATGCAAGAAGAGGCAGTTAGACTATAAAAACAGATGAAAGAAAGGACAGGAAACATGAGTAGTTTAGTTTAACTGAAAGTTAAGGTAAAGTAAGTTTGGAAAATGAAGTTGGAGACAAAGTATGAAGAACCTTAAATGCCAGGCTGAGGAACCTATACTTCATTCAGTGAATAATAGTGAGTTTTTTAACCGTTATGAGTAAGGAAATGGGAAGGTCAAATCCTTGCATTAGGATAATAATTTTAGCAGCTCTGTTGAGAGATTAGATAGTTTATTATACTAGCCCAGTTAAGAGCAAACAAGGGCCTAAAATGGATTAATAAAATTAAAAACTGAGTCTAAAGGGACAAAGATATAATTTAGTGTAACCCTCTTCATAAAAACCTACAATGATAAAGAAATTCACAACCCCTCATCAGCTAGCACATTTTATTTTTTGATGATTTTTATCAGTCAAGAAATTTTTACTTAGATTCCACCTAAATTTGAATTCTCATAACTTACACTCTTTGTCTCTAGTTCCACCCTCTGGGGCCAGGCAGAACAAGATACTCTCTTCTCCTCCTACGTCTATTTATTACAAGGATTGTGTTTCCCTGCACCACCATCCCAACTCCTACCCCATGGGGAAAGCTTGGAGAATCCTGCCAAAAAAAAACGGAGAAAATAAAGAAAATAGGGTATTGAATCATTTTTTTTTCATGTATAGAATAGAATAGAATCACAGGCAAGCAGGACTGGATAGAAATTAAAATGTAGAATTTATCTATATATTTGCATATATGGAGAGATTTTTTAAAAGTAAACTATACATAATAGAGATTCAAGATTTCCAAAATACGTTCAGCTTCCTCTTTTTCTATTCTA
Organism: Gracilinanus agilis; assembly: GCF_016433145.1. NCBI lineage: Eukaryota > Metazoa > Chordata > Mammalia > Didelphimorphia > Didelphidae > Gracilinanus > Gracilinanus agilis. The sequence goes on from NC_058132.1 coordinate 474,373,438, forward strand.
ATTTGCATTCTGAAAGAAGCTTTTTTAATGTTTTCGAAGCTTGGAATTTTAAAAATTAATTTTTAAAAAAGGCAATCCTTCTACATAACAACCTTCAAATTACTGAAAGGTCATCATGTCCCTTATATATTTCTTCAGGACAAACACTACCTATTTCCTCATATGATTTGATATCAAATCATCTCCCCATCTTGGTTAGCTTCCTCTATGTCCATGTTGGCAAACCTATGGCATGCATGCCAGTGGGAGCTGTTCCTTTCCCCCTTTCCCGGCACACCTAGGAACATTTCTCTCATCACTCACCCCTTTGCCCAGCAACCCAATGAAAGCACTTTCTCCCTCCCCTGTCTGCAGTAAGAGATGGCTCACATATGTCATGAGGATTGCATTTTGGACACTTGATCTATAAAAGGTTTGCCATCACTGCTTGAGGTATTCTTCTGGTAAATGTATATTCTGAAATGTAAGATCTTATACTCCCTAAACTCTCTACTTTACTCTGTTCATTGGGAAACTGGCACCTGGTTAAAATTTTTGGAGTTTTTTTTAATTTTATTCATATGTGCTCCAATTTTCTTTTCAGCAAAGGCTGTTTGGCCTTCTTGCATTTTTTTTTAATTTTTTAAATTTTTTTATTTTTAACCCTTGTACTTTGGTGTATTGTCTCATAGGTGGAAGATTGGTAAGGGTGGGCAATGGGGGTCAAGTGACTTGCCCAGGGTCACACAGCTGGGAAGTGGCTGAGGCCGGGTTTGAACCTAGGACCTCCTGTCTCTAGGCCTGACTCCTTGCATTTTAAAATAAAAAAAATCATGCTGACTATATATAAATAATATGCCAAACTTGATATAATATTCCAGGTATCTGACAATGACAGAGTATTTGTTAAATAGATTTTTAAAAATCTAAGTATAGGATTATAAATTTTTGTTAACTGTTATTATGAATTTGAAATAATTAATATTATTAGAAAGATGCAAGATTAGAGAGCTAGCTTTGAAGATAAGAAGGCCTGAGTTCAAGTCTTGCCTCTGACAAATACTCTCTGTGATGCCGGGCAAATCACTTAATTTGTCAGTGGTCTAGGCAGTTCTCAAAGCTATAAACTAAAGAGAACATGCTGACCTTCATTAGTAGAGATGGTCTCCACACCTTGTTGTCACCCTATCCCCTAAGTACAGTCCTTATTCCTAAGTAACATTCTAAAGACCTCTTTAAATCACTAACAACAAGAGGAATCCATATCAAAACAACTAAAATATTTCACCTGACTCCTAGAATATCAATGCATGATAAAAGAAGGAAAGAGACAATGTGGGAGTAGTTGTGAAATGGTGGGTATATCAAAGACTTTCTGAATTGGCCCAACTATTCTGGAAAGCAGTTTAAAGTTATTCTAAGAAAGCCTTTCTGCTTTGATCCAGAGATTCCACTATTAGGCATGTGCTCCACAGAGATCAGTCATAAAAAAAGAACCATATACATCAAAATGATTCTAAAAGCCATTTCTGAAGTGTCAAAGAACTAGAAACAGTAGATTCTGAGTGAGGTTATATAACTAAATAAGTTGTGACACATGGATGCATTGCAATATAACTGTGCTAGGAGGAATTCAGAAAAAACTGGAAAACATGAATTGATGAGGAATGAAACGTAGAATTTGGAATACAATATACACAATTATTATAACTAAGTGGAAAGGTTTAAAAAAAAACAAACCTAATTGAGCATTGTGCAATTATATTGACTAAACTTGTCCCTAAGTGTTAAGAGTAAACACCTTCCCCTCACTTTTTCCCAGACATGGAAGTCTATGTATGGTTGTAGAATATTGTTTATATCATATTCAGTTGATCTGTCCATTAGTCCTGACCTTTGTTTTGTCACTGGACTTTGATGACTGGGAGAGAGTAAGGCCAACTACTTTTGTGCAACTCTGACTCATTTAAATACAATTCCCTCACAAGTCAAGACATGACCCCATGAAGTCATTGATCTTCTTCAAAGGATAAACAACAAGAGAGGAAGGATGCACTTGCAAACAAAAATATCAATTAATATGGATTTAAAATAAATAAATGAAAATAAATTTCAACGTTTTAGGTACAAGGTACCTTTTTTTGCTAGACAGGATTTTTTTTTAGTATTCTAACAGTTTCCCAAAATTTCAGTATCCTATCAAAGTGTGCCACTAAGTTATAGCTTCATTAACAATAGGTAATTGGAGATTTCCACTATAATCCTTATATGGATGGCTACTTCCATTAATAAAACCTTTTTCAGAGGGTATAATCAGTCAACCACTTCTGAACCCAAGAAATTGTGTACAAATGCTCCCAAAGGAAGAAAACAGGAGAAACTAGATTTTAATACATTTCTTTGATACCAAATCCAGAACTTCTGATAATTCTTTTTTAAAAAAACCCTTATCTTCCATCTTAGAATCAATAGTATTGTTTCCAAAGCAGAAGAGCAGTAAGAACTAGGCAACTGTGGTTGAATGACTTGCCCAGGGTCAAGTCTAGGAAGTAACTGAACTAAGATTTGAACCTAGGGCCTCCTGGCTCTAGGTCTGGCCTTCTATCCACTGTGCTATCTAACTGGCCTGCTCCTGATAATTTTTACACCGCTAGGTGGTGTCATGAATAAAACAATGGGCTTCTAATCAGGAAGATATGAGTTCAAATCTAACCTCAGACATATATGTGTGTGTGTGTGTGTATCTGTGTGATTTTGAGCAAGCCTCAACCTCTGTCTACATCAATTTCTCAACTTTAAAATGTAGACCATAATAGCACCTGCCTACTAGAATTGTGAGAATCAAAAAAAAAAAAAAAAGTTTGTAAAGTGATTAGCACAATGTCCAGCATATGGTAGGTGTTTAATAAATGCTTATTTCCTTCCTTCCTTCCTTCTTTAAAGCAATAGCCATTCGAGACAATTTGATTATTATATTAAAGCTATGCTCCTCTCTCTTCTTCCCTTAAAAGAATAAGCAAATGTAAATGGAAGAAGTATTAGAGTCAAATTTTGCAGATATTTCAAGAATGATAAGGACTCAAAAAAAAAAATAAACTTGGATTTGACAATTACCTGGTCAATGATAACCTTTAAGAGAGCAGTTTTAGTTCTGAGCAAAGAAGTCATTACTGCAAGGGATTGAGGACTAGAAGTGTTAATGAAGTGGAGGCATCAACTCTATCCTATACTATATAACTTCAACACTGAAAATCACTAAACTTTGTGGGAGATGATACAATGTGTTGATGTTTTTTTTAAGCTATTAAGGGATTGGGGAACATCTTAGGCACTTTTGAGGAAGGAGTAGGATTAAAAAAGCATTGGAGGGGCAGCTAGGTGGCTCAGTGGTTTGAAAGCTAGACCCAGAGATGGGAAGTTCTCAGTTCAAATTGGGCCAAAGACATTTCCTAGCTGTGTGAGCCTGAGCAAGTCACTTGATCTCTATTGCCTAGCCCTTACTGTTCTTCTGCCTTAGAACCAATACTCAATATTGCTTCTAAGATGAAAGGTAAGGAGAAGGAAGGAAACAAACAAACAAACAAACAAGGAAAGAAACAAAGAAAGAGACATAGAATATTACATTAAGTAGAAAGGAAGATAACAGATGATTGAAAGAGAAACCAGAACTAGTCAAGTCATATTTATTTCTGTTTAGTGTGATGATATTTAGACTAGAAAAAGATAAAATAAGAACATTTAGCAAGGACCTGAAACTCAAAACAAATAAGTATAGTAAATGAACACCCAGTTTTCTATGATAATTTCAAGTTACCAGGTCCAAACAAATTGCATCCCAAGGTAATGAAAGAACTGATTGCTGTGATTCATCTTTGAAATACTGTGATGAATGAGAAAATAAAATTGACAGGGCTTGGTAAATGAGTGAATATTATGGGTGAGGAAAAGGAAGAATTAAAGATAATAAAAATGTTCTTAAACATAAGAAACTGAATATATGGTTGTGCCATTGACAGAAGTGGTGGCATCAAAGAAAATTTAGAAGAAAAAGACAATTTCAGTTTGAGATATACTAAATTTGAGGTACCTATAATAAAATCCATGTGGATATTTCCAATTGGAGATGTGGTTCTGAATCTCAGAGGAAGATAAGGGATATGTTTGTATATGTAGAAAAAGGAGAGAGACAGAATGATAGTTATATATATATGTATATGTGTGTATATATAATTTATATGCAAACATATTTACATATTAATTTATAGTTATACACATTACATATGTGTATGTGTGTATACAGCTATGGATATATATGTAATATACCTAGATGTACTTTTAAAAAAAAATTCCAGGTCTCCATCTCTTGCCTGGGCTGGAAGTGCAGCAAGCCTGATGCCATTATTAATCAGCAAAGGGACCTAGTCTTGTTCTGTTTCCAACCAGAGACAGCTTACCTTTTCCTTAGTCAACCTGGTGGCTTCCCATCTTCCTGGGTTTACCATATTAATGCCAAACTTAGTGTGTACACCCAATCGGTATAGCTCACTATTATACTGAACTCCTAAACTTAAACTTCTTAATAACTAGGATTCTAGGATTGTACCGCCACACCCAACTCCAAAAGTTGAACATTAAAGCCACAAGAGCAATTAAGTGGATAAGGAGAAAGTACAAAAAAAATAATCATGAGTGCAGAAACTGTTGAGGGGTAGAGAAGAGGAAGAAAAACTGGCAAAGGAGATAGAAAACTGATGATAATGAGTGTCAAATGTTTCAGACGGTTCAAGGAAGATTAGGACAATTTAAAAGTCGTTGAATTTTATAATTTACTCAAAAGTTATTAATGACTAAAGGATTAATTTCAGTACAGTGATAGAGAGAGAAACCAGATTGAAAAATGTTGAAGAGAATGCAGAGTGGGACAGTGGAAGCATTTGTTATAGGTCACAACATTCTACATAGTACAACTTCAAAAATGAAAATCACTAAGTAGATTTTTGGAGATGAGGCCATTTTAGGGACAACTTAGAATTTGGAAACAAAATTCCACCTCTGTTTCATATTCCCCACTAAATAAACCTTGGAAATCATTCTCATAATATTGAAGACTATCATTCAGCCATTTTCTGTATTGATAATTTTATTTTTATGTTCTACTTTTCGAAATGCTGCTTCTGCCATATATAATGGGATTTCCCCATTACTGCTCATGTGAGCAAATGTTCAGTATATATGTAATTAAAGAATATTTTCTTATGAAAAGCTAAATGCATTTGACAATTTTGCTTTGAATTGAGAAGATACTGTATTAAACACTTACAAATTTTAAACAGACTTTGGTTTCTAACTTTGGATTATTTCCCTCGTGAGTGAGCATGGCATTTGCAACTTCTAATAACAGATGCTTCTGTCTCTCACACAAGCACATACACATGCCAGCACACACACACACACACATACACACACAGTCATGCTACAATTTTTTAAGAAAATAGAAAATATGACAGTGAGAAATGGACATGTTCATCCATGAGGTTTAAATAAGATAAGCTGACAACACATAACACATTCAGCTGGATAACTTCCAAGTTCATTCCTTAAATTGTTCACTCTAAAAAAGGAACAATGAAAATAAAAAATTGATGAGAACATTTGCAAAGAACAGAACTGGGGCTCCATAAACTTATTAAACTGTAGAATGTAACAAGGTATACGAAAAGAAAGATGAGAAAGAATAACGTATATAACATATCAGATCATTAACCCAAGGTAAAATAATTCTTTATAAGCTCACCAGTAGTTAATGAAATGAAATGATTAAATAAAAAATGAAATGACTAAAAAATCATTTAACAAAAAATAGCAAGTAATGTTTTCTTTAAAAAAAATCCTTTCCTTCCATCTTAGAATCAATTGGTAAGGACTAGGCAATGGGGTTAAGTGATTTGCCCAAGGTCACACAACTAGGAAGTTTCTGAGGCCATATTTGAACCCAGAACCTCCCATGTCTAAGCCTGCCTCAACACACTGAGCCATTTAGCTGCACCCATAATGTTGTTCTTGATGTTTGCTGTGCCATCAGCCAACTTTTAGATGATGGTTCTTTATGGCACAAAAATATCTTCTGATATTATCATTCCTATGTTAATGAAGGACTAATTTTTATCTTTGTAATATTGTTTGGAGGAGTGGTCCAGACCCATCATGTCCATAATATAGAGACTTCTCTTTTATTTGTTAAATTTTTAATTTTTTTTTCCAGAATACATGTCAATACAATTTTAATAATCATTTTCTGACATCTGGCAAACCAAGTTCCCCTCTCCCTTCCATCCCTTCCTCCTCCCCAAGACAGCAGGTAATATGATTTAAGTTGTACCTGTGTAATTATAAAATACATATTTCCATGTTCGTCATGTTGCAAAAGAAGACATAGCACTATCCTAAAAAAAATTCATGGAAGAAATGGAGTGAAAAATGACCAGTCTCAATTTTAATTCAGACTCTGTTAGTTCCTTCCATAACAAGTGGATAGCCTTTTTCATTATGAGCCCCACTTTGAAGTGTCCTGGATCCTTGCATTGTTCATAATAATTTATTCACAATTGATCATCATACACAATTATTGTTACTGTGTACAGTGTTTTCCTGGTCCTGCTTACTTCGACTTGTATCAGTTTTTTCCAGCTTTTTTGTGATCATCTTGTTTATCATTTCTTATGACATAATAGTTTTCCATTACAATTATATACCACATCTTCTTCAGCCATTTCCAAATTGATGGACATAGTTTTAGTTTCAGCTCTTTACCACCACAAAAAGAACTATTAGAAATAGTTTTTTGGGATACAGACCTAGTAGCAGTATTACTGGGTCAAAGGGTATGTGGAGTTTTATGGATCTTTGGACATGGTTCTAATTGTTCTCCAGAATTGTATTAATTAGAAATTTTGTACCTTGGACTCCATCTTCCAGAAATCTTTCCTCTTCCCAAAATTCCTTTCCCCTTTTAATCTACTTGCATCTTTACATTATTGTTTATATAGTTCTGTAACTCCTCCCTCTCCTCCCCTTCCCCCCCCCCGCACATGTGGGACAAGATGATGAGCTCTCTCTAGTTTTTATTTTCCTTTGCTTCAAATTAGTTTTAATAAACTTTATAAAATATAATAGTTATTGTATATAAAACTTTATAAAATATAATAGTTATTGTATATTAATTTTAATCTTACAGAATGGTTGTATCAGTACTCCACCAAAAGTATATTGGTGTCCCAGTTTTTCCACATTCCATTCAATATTTATCATCCGTGAGGTGGTACCTCAGAATTGTTTTAACTTTCTTTTTCTCTAATTAATAGAGATTTGGGGCATGTTTTCATATGACTAAAGAGAGTTTTAATTTTTTCTTCTGAAAATTGCCTTTGACCATTTGTCAATTGGGAAATGCTTTGAATTTTTATAAATTCAACTCAGTTCTCTGCATATTTGAAAAATAAGTCCTTTTTCAGATATACTTGTTTTAAATCCCCACCCCCAGTTTATTGTTTCCTTTTTAATACTGGTTGTATTACTTTTGTTTGTGTAACACCCTTTTTATTTTAATGTAGTCAGAGTTACCTATTTTAATATCTTAGTGTTCTCTATGTCTTGTTTGGACATAAATTTTTCCTTTAATCATGAATCTAAAAGGTAGACTATTTCATACTTTTCTAATTTACTTACAGTTTCACCCTTTATTTCTAAATCATGTATCCATTTTTACTTTACCTTGGTATATGTTGTGGGATGTCAGTCTATGCCTAGGTTCTGCTACATTGTTTTCCAGTTTTCCCAGCAGTTTTTGTCAAATAATGAGTTCATCCTGCAAAAATTTGGATCTGTGGATTCATCAAACACTAGGTTACTATGGTCATTTACTACTATGCATTGAGTACTTAATCTATTCCATTGGTTCCCTGTTCTATTTCTTAGACAATACCAGATTGTTCTGATTGTTGGCAGTTTTATAATACAGTTCGAGATCTAGTTTAGCTCAGCCACCTTCATTCATATTTTAAAAATTAATTCCCTTGATATTCTTGGCCTTTTGTCTTTGCAGATACAATTTATTATTTTTTTCTAGCCCTATAAAATAATTTATTTAGAAAGTTCTCATGTGAAAGGCAGACTAGCTACTCTTCTTTAATCCATAATCTTAGAAAATTATCTGAGACAATGAGAGGTTAAGTGATTTCTTCATGATCATATAGTTAATATGTGTCAAAGACAAGAATCAGAACACAGGTCTTATAAAGCCAGTTCTCAATCTAACATACTATATTGCTCCCTTTTTCTTTCTAAATCTACTTCTAAAAAGTATCACATTTATATTTTCTAATATTTCAGAGATCCTTCATGAATGTGTTTGTATGTGTATACATGTCTGTATGTTGATACATACTGTGTACTTGTGTATACATTGTATAATGCATATACTATATGCAGAACTAAATTCTGTCTCTCTTTATATAGTACATATATATGTATATATACATACACACATAAAATTATTTTGTGACTTAAGATGTCATCTGTGTATGTATATATATACATATATATGTACATATATACATTCATATTTGGATTTATACACACACATTTCAGCTATTTTACATTAATTAATTAATCCAGTCTACAACTTAGAGTCTTAATGAATTGTCTATGGGACTATACATCTTCCTGAGTCTAAAGGCACTACTCCATCCACTATCTTTTCCTTAGATGCCAAAGTCCAAAAAAGGTACCTGATGTGACATTTCAAAATACCCCAAATAATCCATCCAATCATGGTTGGAATATTTTTGAGAATCTTTGTGAATATATGTATCTATCTCTATCTACATGCATATTTATTAACACATGCATGTGTATATTTACATGTGGGTACATGTATATTATTTATATGCACTTATAAATGTGTGTTATGATTTTACAGATATATCAATAAATTGCTAACAGAGAGGGGCAGTGTCAGAATCAGGAGGTCCTGTCTCTGAGGTAGTAGATGAGAGATGCTGTGAAAGTAACAGTATCCCAATGCCCCAAGAAACTCTGTACACATTATAGATAAATAATGGCAACACAGTAGGTATTTGTCATAGAGTTGTCAATGAATTTCATAGTTCGTATCCAAAGTACTGAGGTAGTTCTCGTCACAAAATTGTATTAGTTTGTTATTCTTTTATTTCTATTTCATCAGAGAGATGCTAGTATCTATTGAAAGACCTATGAAAAACTTTGGAGAAAGTTGAGCAAGAATGTAAAGGATAATACCCCAAATGCACAATCGCAGTCTAAATAGTGAAGAGTTTATGGTTCAAAGAACAGATTCTTAATCCTGTGAAGTAGATGCAATATAGGTCTGGAGTCGGGAAGACAATTTCAAATCCAATTTAAGGCATGTACTATTTGTATGACCCTGGGCAAGTCACTTAACATGTTTGCCTCAGTTTCCCCATCTGTAAAAAAGGAATGACAACAGCACTTCCCTTCCAGGGCCATTGTGAAGATCAAACAAGATAATAATTGTAAAGAACTTAATACTGTACCTGGCCAATGATAAGTGCTATATGTATATTATATATCATTATTATCATTATTAATATTCTCCCCTAAAGAACATTTAACATAATTTCAGAGAATATTAAAAATGCCTGATAATCTCTTAAATCTATAAGCCCCACCTGTCATAGCTAATAACTTTGAAGAAAGCATTTATCATTTGAACAAGCCCCAAAATATTTCCTTGATTTAAAATAACTCAAATTGCTATCAGACTTCCTTCATACATCATCCTGCATACACATTGGTACATCAGTTATGCACCATTATGAACACATAAACCACTCCAAATAGCTGTGAATGGTTTTCCTGACTATGCCATGCAAAGGTATTTATTTACCTCAGTAGATGGGCAAGCACATCTGTTCGCTACTGTAGCCTGAGCTGTTCCCAGGATAAGCTCTTTAAAAATGAACCTTCCCTGGAGCTTGTGGGTGCCAAGTTTCTCTATTACTATGGCATTCTGCCTTGCCCAGATGGAGGCCAGTCAGTGACTAATACGATTACATGATCAGGATTCTTTTAATAGGAAAATGGCTTAGAAATCTACAATTGGATTTCAACCCATAATCCTCCGAGAGAAAGGCAGATTTCCAAAATCTTCAATGCCCCACTAATGGGTCCATCAACATTTTATATATATAAAACAAATAAAATGTTTTTTTTAAACTGAATTCAAAGATTGATATAAGTGAATACATAGAGCTATATATAAGGAGATTAATTCACTATATGTTGTAATCTTCTGGGTAAAATTGTTATTTACCTCAACTGAAGAAGATTGTTATTTACCTTTAGTTAAGGAAGAAGGATACCTTAGGTATTGTAAGCAGTAGTACAGTGATTTCCCTCTGATCCAGTTTGTCACATGAAAAAACAGAATCTAGGAGAATAAAACAGCATGAACTGAGCACTCAGGCACTCTAGAATCATCTGGCCAAAATCCAGTTTAGAGCACTTAAGAGACAGATTGCCGGAATTCTTACAGCAAGTATCCTGGCACAAGGAGGGACATTGAGCTCAAGGGACTATTATTAGTTCTTTCACCTTCAAGAGTTCAATTAACTATCCTGAAAGAGCCAATAGAGTCTAATTTGGGGGAGGGAGAGATGTGCTTGTGAAATAGGCTTCTAAATAGGCATTTTAAAAAAAGTTATCATTATGAATGTTTCTATTTAATACCTGTGTGAACTTAGACAAGAAACTTACCTTCTCTGGGCTCCACATTCCTCATTTGTAAAATGGCTGGACTGGAATACATGACCTCTAAAGCTATTTGTAGTTCCAACATTCTTTGATTCTTAGTTGGTTGAAAAAAAAAAAAGATCTTTGACAATTTGATTAAAATCATATGTACTCTTTTAAATATGAAAGGTTTTTTGAAAGGTTTAAGGTTATAGATTTCCCAGATTTCAGAGAATTATGGAATATCATATTTAGATGTGACCCCAAAGATTATCTAGATCCAACACAAACATGAATAATAATCCCTTCTATAACATAGCTGATAAATGATCATGCAGTCCATATCTGAAGATTTTAGAGGAAGAGGAGATCCACAATACCCTCAGTCGTCTACTTCTGGATTTCTGTTTCAGAGTTTTTTCTTTCACCTAATCTAAATTTACCTCTTCCCATTGTACTCGTCACTCTTGGTTCCACCATCTTTGTCTAAGTAGAACAAATCTAAGCCATCTTTCATGTGATAGCCCCATAAGTACAAATAAATAGATAAATGGAAGATAAATAAACAAAAGGAAGCATTCATATTCCCCCAACCCCCTAGTCATCTCTTCTCCTCACAATGTCTAGTGACTTCTACCATTAAATTAAATAATATTTATAAAGTGCTTAGCACAGTGTCTGGCACATTGTAAATGCTTATTCCCTTTTATCAGTGTTCCTTACAACGTGAGCTTTAGGCCTTTAATCATCTTGTTATCTTCCTTTGACTGAAACCTCCAATTGATAAATGTCCTTCCTGAAATTAGTGTCCCAGAAATGAACACAGTATGCCAGATATAGTCTAAAGAGAGCAGTGTAGCGTGAATCTCTAGTACTGGAGCCTATGCCTGACTTAATGGAGTTCAAGAACACATTAAGTTTGTTGTTGTTTTTTTTTAAAACCCTTACCTTCCATCTTGGAGTCAATACTGTGTATTGGCTCCAAGGCAGAAGAGTGGTAAGGGTAGACAATGGGAGTCAAGTGACTTGCCCAGGGTCACACAGCTGGGAAGTGGCTGAGGCCAGATTTGAACCTAGGACCTCCCGTCTCTAGGTCTGACTCTCAATCCACTGAGCTACCCAGCTGCTCCCACATTAAGTTGGTTTTTTTTAGGTGCTTTATCATTTATTTGACTTATATTGATCTTGTAGTGTGTTCACTGTGCAAATAGCATCTTCTTGTTTCTCCTTTGGCTTTGAAGATGACCAGTGACATCATAGTGTAATGTTTTGACTTGCACATTAGCATCTACTAATCTAGTAACCCCATCACAAAGAAAAATATAAGGGCAGCTAGGTAGCTCAGTAGAGAACCAGGCCTAGAGGCAAAAGGTCCTGGGTTTAAATGTATCTTCAGATATTTCCTAGTTGTGTGGCCCTGGACAAATCACTTAATCTCAGTTGCCTAGATCTTACCACTCTTGGTATCTTGGCCTTGGAATATTTATTCTAAGATGAATGGCAAGGTTTAAAAATGAATAAAAATAAATGTTAAAAGAGAGAAATATCAGTCTGTCAAGTCTTGATCAAGTCACACTTGTCCTTTGTGATTATTATTTGTTTTCTAGATGTTTGTGAGACCTTAAGGTCATATATCTGGCATTGAAAAAGACCTCAGAAATTATCTCATCTAAGCTCCCCAATTTCACAGATGAAGAAAACTAAAATGCAAAGATATTAAATGACTCATTAAATGTATGCAGCAGAGCCAGGATTTTACCCATAGCTCCTTTGGTCTCAAATCGATCACACTTTCTATTACACTGAACTTTTGATTCCCTGGGAACTCTACACAAAATGAAAAATTGAAATATTGTATATCATCCAGACAAGATGGAATGGAAAATAGCCAAAGGAGGAAAACCAAGATAGGAAAGAACTTCAAGATCATGACATATAAGAATTGATTAGTTGAAGGAATTTGGGATTTCTCACCTGCAGAAAAGAATTAAGATTTTATTCTCTACTCTACCATAGAGTTCTGATCTAGGACAAATCATTTAGTATCTCTCTGGTTCTGTTTATTTTAAATGATGAAATTCAGAATATTAATAAGTACTAGGGTTGTGGTGGATATAAAATGGAAGAATATGAGTTAAGTGTTTTATAAATATGGATCCTGTCATCACTATGAACTTATACTTAGGGAGGCAGCTCAAATTGATTTGGAATATACTGTTAAATTTTATTAAGAGCATTCACATCTCAGAAATCAGCAAATAAGGCAAATCAGTTATTTTGTTGATTGCTTGGACTTTGGCAAATAATGAAGAAAATATTAATGGTACAAACTAATATTATACAAATTAATATGTCATGTATACTCCCCCCCCGATAGCATATTGTTAAACACTTACTAGCATACCACTGGTTATATTTATTAATTTTACCTAATTCTCTGACCTTTTCTATATTAGAAAATGAACTGATTGATTTCTAATCCATTATTTCACTAGGCTTTTATAGAAAGGGCCTCTCCATCTCCAGTTTTCATTGACTAAATCACCTTAATGGACCCTTTTTTGGGGATTAGAAATGAACTAATTTGATTGATTGTATTTTTAAGGGTCATAAGAGTTGCTTTATGGAAAGAGGTTAAAGTTTATTCACTCTAATTTCAGAATGCAATAATAGGAGCAAATAGGTAGAGCCATCCTTTTAATAATATGCTCTAGAATTATTTCAGAGGAGCAGGGGAACATGTGCTTCCAAGAGTGGAGCAGAGAAGGAAGAGCACTTACAGATATATCTAGTCACTACTATAAGGCATCCTTTAGTAAATATTATCAGACCTTTAAATAATCTATCCTTTGGTAAGGTTTCTAGATGCCCTTGCATCATCATGGCTCTTTCTTCTTTCATGATTTTCTTTATCCCAAAACAAATTTTTTAAAGAAGAAAAGCCACAAAATAAGGACACTAATGCATTTTACATGGAGTTGTGAACTGCTCCAACCATTCTGGAGGGCAATTTGGAACTATGCCCAAAGGGCAATAAAACTGTTCATACACTTTGATCCAGCAATACCACGACCAGGTCTGTATCATAAAGAGATGATAAAAAGGGGAAAGGACTTACTTGTACAAAACCATTTATGGCAGCTCTTTTTGTAGTGACAAGGAATTGGAAATTGAAGGGATGCCCCTCATTTGGAGAATGGCTGAACAAATTGTGATACATGTTGGTGATGGAATACTATTGTGCTATAAGAAATGATAAGCAAGATGATTTCAGAAAAGGCTGGAAAGATCTGTAGAAACTTATGCAGAGCAAAGTAAGAACAACTGGGAGAACATTGTATATAATAACAGCAATATTAGATGATGATTATCTGTGAAAAATGGTTACTTTCAGCAATGCAATGATCTGGGAAAATCCTGAAAGACTTATGACAGAGAATTCTACCCATGTCCAGAGAAAGAACTGTTGGAGTTGTCTTTCACATCAGTGTATTTATGGTTTTATTTTAGGGTTTGGGTTATGTATGACTTTGCTCTTATAACAGTGATGAATGTGGAAGTGTGCTTTGCATGACAATAAAAATAATTTTTTTTAAAAAAAGAAGAAAAACCACCCTTTTTATCTCTAGCTTTTTTGGCTCTTGCAGTACAATATGAATTTTAGTATCCCTAATGCATTTCAATGTGCCAGCATGTACCTGGCAATTATATGTTCTCTCTGTCTTATTCTTGCTTCAGTATTCATTGTATACTTTTAAAAAATCTAACTTCGTTGAATAATTTCCTTCTGCATCCATAGTGGTCTCTTTGGACCACTTTTCCTACTCAATAAAATTGTTTCTCTTTGTGTATTTAGAATTTCTTTTCTGAGAATTTTCGATTTACCACTCCTCATCTGACTTCCCTTGTAGAATTTTAGGCTATTAAATCCTACCTATCCTTTTATTTAATCCTTTAAAATCTGATCACCCCAAACCCAGAGTACATATCTGTACCCAACTTTGCTTTCCTCTGTCTGAAAGTTCTAATATGACATCTAGTATTCAAGAAGAATATACCCTTGTTTTTATCATTATCTACCATCTCTCCAGTTTTAATATAATGTATTATTTGTTGAAGAGGAGAGAACAAAGACATGTGGTTTCCAAATATAATTCTCAGTGTGAGTAGATACCATTGATATTTCTTTTCTTTTTTTTTTTTTTAAATCCTTGTACTTCGGTGTATTGTCTCATAGGTGGAAGATTGGTAAGGGTGGGCAATGGGGGTCAAGTGACTTGCCCAGGGTCACACAGCTGGGAAGTGGCTGAGGCCGGGTTTGAACCTAGGACCTCCTGTCTCTAGGCCTGACTCTCACTCCACTGAGCTACCCAGCTGCCCCACATTGATATTTCTTAAAGTAGTCCATCTCTGCTGCTAGAGGCAATATCCCTTAGAGCCATTACTCTAGGAATATGGCAGCAGTTATTCTTTCCAAACCAAGGATAGAGGTTGTGGTATTGTGAACTACAGTGTAAAAATCGTGCATGAGACTTAGAGTTGGAATCAATCTGAATACAAATCTTATCTCTAACAATATTAGTTATGGCCAAATAACTTAAACTTTTTGAGCTTCCATTTCCTCTTTAAAAATGATGAGAATACATATAATATATGCTACATAAAAATCAGCATATTATAATGAATAGAGAAGTGACCTCAGAATTAGGAAGTCTAACACCAAAAGTTGAGGGTAGGCTGGGAATGTGTCACTTTACCTCTCAGTATGCCAACAACATTCTAAGATTTATATATTGTAGGGAAGGTGCCAATGGTAAAGGAAATTCTTTCTCAGGCACTCCCAATAGCTATGACCTTGCAAGTCCAGGCCAAACAAAACCTACTTCATAGGATTGTTGTGAGAAAAGTGCTAAAATAGCTATAAAACATGAGTTATTAATTAATGAGCATGTAGTTCTGGCAAGAATAAACCCCCTCTGCCTGAGTCTTAGCAGTTGCCCATTTTGACAAACATTTAGTAAATGCTTACTGTGTACCATGTATTGTACTAAGTACCAGGGAGATACAAAGACAAATTAAAAAAAAAAAAAAACACTTCCCAAACCTCAAGTATCTCAAAAGCCAATGTCCTTACTTGAGAAAATTTTAGGAGAGCCTATCCTCTAGGGCACATACATATTCATCCCCTAAAAGGGATGCTGGTCTATGATTGTGCTCTCAGCACTGGTTCTTCCCTTCTATTGTAGCTAACAGAAAGTTGCTCCCTTTAGGAATAGCTGCTGTAATTGCATGCCTTGCAGAAAAATCACCCCACTACCACCATTGCCACCATCACCACCCAAGCACTCATTCCAGATGTCCATTTCAGCATTGTCTCCCATGGAGAAGAAGGGTATCTGAAGCTGTCTTGAGTAATACTTAAACAACCCTTTCACAATCATCCCATCTGTGGCGACATTCTACACTGTACTAGATATGAGCTCACAATACACATAATTATGCTTCACCTGCCAGTTATTAATAGGTACTCATACAACTTGTTTGTCAAATAATTCAATTCAGTTCAACAAGTATTTATTAAATGCCTATCCAATGTGTGGTTTTATTTTTGCTTGACTAAACTTATTGTTTACAAAGAAAGGAATTGGGGTGGGGTGAGAATTGAGGGAGAGAGGGTAAGTAGTGATAATGACAGAAAAAATAGAATGATAAAAACATCAGTGAAGCATTTTTTAAGTATACGGAATAGAACAGAAAGAGGTTCAAAGTGAAATATAGGTAAATAGAACAGTTTGTGACTAATTTACTAACTGTATTATAAATTTTTAAAACAATAATATATGTAATGGGGATTAATGGTTTCATCTACTCTTTCTGGTGGTATGTGGAAAGTTTTACATGGAAATATACATAGTTACAAGTGTTTATTAAGCTTAGAATAACAAAAATGAGTTTTGTTTTAAGTTCCTACTATATGCTAGATATTAAACTGAGTTCTAGGAGTATTAAGCTAAAACAATAACATAGTTTTGTCCTGACTTCAAAAGGTTTGTTATCTAAGGAAGGTAGGTACATGTTACATAAATATGCTTCAAGGAATCATGCCTTTTGTTTGCTTTTTGTTTTGCTCCCTTTGGGAGTAGCTACTCTTATTGCGTGCCTTGAAGAAATTACTCCATCACCGAGTCTTAGACTGAGTGTCCCAATCTTACCCAGGCTGGAAGAACAGGGGTTATTCATGGACCCAATACTACTCTGATCAATACTAAGACTTTGACTCCTTCCATTTCACCCCTAGACCTTTATCACCCTCCTTTGTCTCACTTTGCTCTCAAGGTCTCACTGTGCTAATGCTGAATGCAGAAAATCAGCATATTCTACTGAAACTCAGAACTCAGGATCTCAAGAAATCTAACAGCTTCTCTTCTAGGTGGGTCACTAGATATGCAGGACCATAACTTCAATGTACAATAGGACCTTGCTTTACATTCAAAGCAAGGAAATGACTTGCTATTTGTCAGATAGAAAGTGTCAAGGCCAAGGTATGAATCCAGGCCTTCTAACTCTATGTACCATTCTTTTTCCCCCATACAAAACTGATTATAATTGCTTATGGAGCATTTATCTGATATAGTGGCAGCAGTTCTAGAAATACTGACAGCCTCTAATTCGACACTCCTGAACTGTTATTCAGGATGTATTAAAGCCATCTTGACATTAGAGAGAACATTGTTCTGTTTTCAGGGTGAGCCTTTACAACTTGGAAATCAGCAAATGCTAGTCTAGAGTAGAAAAGTATAAATAATGCAGATTGAACTTAAAAGTCTGTAATGAGTACATTTTTTTTCCCAGAGAGCTAGTCGTTAAAAATTTATTTACCTGCACACTCCTGGCTATTCTACACTCCTAAACTAAAATTCCATTCAAGACATTGCAGGAATAAGATGTCTAGCTCAGCTTTTGAAAATGTGGAAAAAGAACTGAGCTTCCTTAAAGCTGAGCACAATGAACAAACTTAATGGCACCTTCATTTTAAAAAATATTTCCAAGAGGGCTATCATGATCCAATAAGATGAGCTTCTCTGCTCTGGGAATGTTTCCAGAGTCCATAAAGAAGAGGCCTTTATCTCCATAAAAGCGTAAATCCAAGGTTAGCCATAGGGAGCAAGTCAGACTCCCTTTTTCTTTTATTTTCTCTTTCGTTTCCACCTCAACTAAATGAGATGCTCAAAGAACCCAAAGCATAAATATGGGAACATGGATAACAATAGCATCTTGCTTCATCACATATCACTTTCCAGAACCCCTGAGAAGCAATAAAATTTGGTGAAACATCATGGAAACAAGTCAGAGTGAGTGACCTTTTTTGTACCAAATAAAAAGACTGAGAATACATCTTTGAAATGACATACCTCTTCCTTCCCATATATACACCTATTGATGTGCCGTGGGTTAGGAGATTTATGGTATCCACCAGTTTCTGATCCTGCTCTGGCCCCAGTCATCTGAGAATCATAACCTTTAATAAATCTCTTTTGAATATCTTTTCAATAGAGCAAACAATGAGCACAGCAGTAAGTCTCATTTATGCATGTCATTTATCTCTGTCTTTATCTGAAACATTCTCTTCAAAACAACTGTGAAAATAAAGGAGTTTTGTAAGCATATAAGTATTTAGGCAATTTAAAATGGTTGAAAGAATACATGACTAAGAGTCAAGAAGAGGTCTGTATTTGAATCCAACTCCCATCCTCATTAACTGTATGGCTAAGTGCAAGACAATATCTTCGACCTTCAGTTTCCTCATCTGTGAAGTGAAGACACATATTGTTTACCTCACAACATTCCTGTGTGAGTCAAATGGGTTTATTTAAAGTGTTTTGCAGACCTTAAAAAACTTAGTGTGGTTTTAAGACTTGGGCTTCTGAGATACACTATATTATCAACTGCAGTGATTATAATTGATCTGTGTCACCCTTAAAAACTTTCTTTGGTCTATGTTATCCTACCTTTACCAGGAATCAGGAACTCAGTCAGTTACAATATTAGTAAGTGGCAATATAGGTTTCCCAAAATTTCTCTTTCTTTTAACAATTTCCTCTTTTTCTGAAAATAGCTACTTGAAGACCTATTTTAAGAGGTTTCCTGCATATTTGTGAAAGATTCAAAGAAAGAAAGTTAAGGAAGATGATTTTAAAGATCAAAAGATTTTATTTACATGTAATATTTCCCTTTCTTCAAGTTTTAGATTGGATTAAAGATCCTTGATATAGAGAAAAAAGGATGAAGTAGCTGTTGCATCTTGAATTGTCTCCTTGTAAACTTATAATGTTCTGGATACCTTGAGAGTATTCATGACCCACTACTTCTAATCTAAATGAACTAGAAGAAAGAAGATGAGGAAAATAAGAGGAAACTAAGTCATAGCCCAGTCAATGACCTGGCCCATACCCAAAGTCTTTCCATCTATGAATGGCCAGAACTTGTATTTTACTCCATAGCCTTCAAGAGCTCAAGCTCAACACTAAATCACAATTAAAAAAATGAAGAAGGGATTTTAATGAAGAGATTTGCTATTTCAAAACAGAAAAAAATTAAGGTATTTTAAAAAAGGAAAGAGATTATGGGAGTAGGAGAGAAAATATCTCTCTTGACTTTCTTTTTGAAATGTTTAAGAGATAAACATGAAAAAAGAGGAACAACCCAAGTTAGTCTATCAGCTTCTGCTGATTCCTTATTTTCACTAGTTTAAGGCATTTGAATAAAAAATTTTGACTTATTTTTCTTAAAAGTGGTTTAAATGTGCCCCCAAAGGGGGAGAAAAATTATAGATTCTCCCTTTTAAGTGTGTTTAGAATGTTTCACTTCTGTTTGAATGCTTGTTACCACCAACATAAAGAGGCAATTATATACTCACTGCCTAAGAGCATCAGGAACCTATTTATAGACACAGGCTAAGGAACATTCGTGGTAGCAACTCACTTTCATTTCTTTAATTTCCTTAGTTATGTGTTCTGTTTCATTGCAGGACTTAAAAAAAAACACTCAGGCTCAAAAACAGCACTTTAGCTAAACCTGCAGAGGAACAAATGAATTATTGGAACAGTGTTCCTGCAAGGGTGCCATGACCCTCCCAAACTCCACAAAGACTCTGCAGAGATAAGCAATAACCACTCACATGCATTCCGCTCAGGCTGATCTGTTTGCAGTAAAACGTCATAAACAAGATAGGCATCCCCCATCACTCAACATGATCTAATTTTAGGACCACTTTTCCTGTTGTGAATATTGGACCTTAAACAAAACTTTAGTTCCCCTAAGGACAAAACTCTATCAATTTTTCTGGTTGGCTATAAATTGAGAACTATTGGTTACAGAATGGTATAGCCAGGACTATTCAATGTAGGGGTCCAGGGATGTAGGTGGTAACTGCCTTCCAGTTCATCAGGAAAAGAAATAGAGTTCTTTAAGACTGTATGCCAATAACATTTAATTATAAGACCCTAGAGGGCAGGGAATCTGTCTTACTCATTTTTGTAACAATTCAATTGAATTTAACATTCATTTATTAAATACCTACTATATGTAAGACCCAGGCTGTGCTTTGGGGTGGTTGGAGATTAAGGAGAAGGGTAAATGGCAATGACTGACATTTATATAGTTATGTACACTATCTCTTCTGCACCTCGCAGAAACCCCATCAGATATGTAAGATAGTTTAAAAATAGATATTATTATCTTCTTTTAAGAGAAAAGTAAACTAAGACTCAGAGTTAAGTGACTTACTCATGGTTTCATACACATATAGCTAAGAAGTCTATTCAGAAGAATTCAAATTCAGGGTTTCTTGATTCTAAGTCTAGCATTCTATCTGTTATATTTGACTTTGATGGCTATTAGCAAAACCTCTAACACTCGAAAAGACTCAATAAATATTTGCTGAATGAATAAGTGAATAAAGGAATGGTTAGAGGAATAAATGAATTTAGTTTAAATATCTTCCTCTGTTATTAATGAATAAATCATGGCATAACCTGAAATCAATACTCAAGGAAGGTTTAAAAAAAAGTAAGGGAAGGTATGACTACTATCACATGAGCTCTGGCAACGCATTGGAAATCATAAAGAATTATTCAGAAACTCAGATGCCATCTTGTCAAATTCATGTATAAATAGGATCCCTTCTATAGCATCCCGTCAAGTAATTACTTAGATTCTTCTTAAAGTGATAAGGTGCACAAGAACTCACAATGCAATGCAATTCATATTTTCAACTATTTTTAATGTTAGGAAAGGTTTTTTTCCCTCATATTTGTTGTTTGCTTGATTAAAGAAAAATCTGCCTGGTGGTGAGAATTTGTACCCTTTTCTACTTGTTCTCTTTTCTTAAAAAAGGAGAATAATTCCGATCCTCTTCTACATGACAACTCTTTAAATTCTTGAACAAAGCTATTATCCTCTCCTCCTTTCCCCAAGTCTTTCTTAATCCTGGCTAACTATCCTTAGTTCCTTTATATATTCGATTTTTTTTTTGCATTTTTTTTAAACCCTTAATTTTGGTGTATTGTCTCATAGGTGGAAGAGTGGTAAGGGTGGGCAATGGGGGTCAAGTGACTTGCCCAGGGTCACACAGCTGGGAAGTGGCTGAGGCCGGGTTTGAACCTAGGACCTCCTGTCTCTAGGCCTGACTCTCACTCCACTGAGCTACCCAGCTGCCCCAATATATATTTGATTTTTAAAAATAATTAAACTCAAGTTCACTAGCCTAAAACATGAAGAATCTACCATCCCCCACCCTTTTAAAATTAGGATCACATTTACCCATAGACTCAAGATTTATATCTAGTAGGAAAGTAGGAACCTTAAAGTTCATTTAGTTCATATCCCTAATTTTACTGAGAAGAAAATTATAATCAAAAGAGTTTCCGTTTGAGTTTTCTCTTCAGTAAAATTAGGGATATGAACTAGACCATCTTTAGGTTAAATGTGTAAGCTTCAACTCTCTGGTCAGGTTGTTGTCTTTTGTAAGAGCTAATGTCTCCTCTTTCTCTTGTAGCAGATAATCAGTAAACACATGCGAATGATTGAATGAATAAATGAGTATTTAGTGAATGAATATCTGTTTATTTCTCTATCTAATTGTAACAGAATCCCAAGAACACACAGGAGGTGATAACTGTGAGGAGGGTGGAATATAGAATGCAAGAAACTCCACCAGATTCAAAGATGTGACAACTATTCTTCTACCATACCTCAAAAACTATCTATAGGTTTTACCAAGGAAAGAGATGGAAAGCTACATCTAGTAGTAAGTAGTAGTTAAGTTCCTGAAGGGCAAGGAAATGTCTCAATTTTGTATCCACAGCACTTGTCACTTAAGTAAATACTTACTAAATTAAAACAAATTGAATTGGCCCCTCTATGTGGCTTTGTTATATCTCCCATTGCTTCTTGGCCAGCCTTAGGTAATATTTCTAAAAAAAGAGAAAAGTCTGGTCTAGTTAGAGATGGAGGAGTTATCACTGCAGGGATACCAATATCTCTGTCCTATAAAAAAGATACCTAGTGAAAGCAAACACATTCTGAGTCTCCAGCTGTTCCACTTGGGCAGGATCCACCAATCTGGGCTAGTGACAACTGAGGTTTATCCCTCTTCCACATTTAGTGGAGTTTTAATTAATTATGTGTGAGAAGTCTCCAACCCCTGTTCAGTCATACCTGATAAGGTCACCAGATTGTAAAAGATCAGAGGCTCTTCTATCGTACCTTTGGGCCTTTCCTGACCCACTTCACCAGTGTAGGTGGGGAAAAAAGGTTGAAGGCCCTCTTTCTGCTGATCATTTTATAAACTCACCTTAGTTCTTACTCTCTTCTGCTAAGAAAATGCTGAGTTCTTTACTGTCCCTTATTTTCTGCTCTATTTAAGCCAGACTTAAATATCCTTGTGCATACTTCTACTTTTAGCACTCTTTCTCCACAAGTAAATACTAGTTTTTCAAGACTTAGCTCAGGCATAAGACTTTTCTAGGGAGTTTTACCTAACAACCCAGCAATCAGTCCATCAAATCATGTATTAAATAGCTACTATATGCCAGGCATTGAACTGGCACTAAAGACACAAGTACCAAGAATAAAATAATCCCTACTTTCAGTGAGACTATGTAGCAATGGGAGATACAAGTACATATATAAGTATGTGCAGAATAAATAGAAAGATAATTAAAAATAAATACAAAGTGGTTAAATACAAGCTAACTTAGGAAGGAGGGCACATGCTGTTTCAAGGCAAGAATCATGAAGTTTCATGATATCTTTAAACTTTTAATGTTTCATGGACCCTTTTGGCAGTCTATAGACCACTTTTCAAAGTAATGTTTTAAATGAATAAGATAAGAAAATAAATTCATTAACCTCTGCAAGATGGTCCTTGAATCATGTCGTGAAGTAACAGAGAAATTCTTTGAAGAT
Organism: Gracilinanus agilis; assembly: GCF_016433145.1. Lineage (NCBI taxonomy): Eukaryota > Metazoa > Chordata > Mammalia > Didelphimorphia > Didelphidae > Gracilinanus > Gracilinanus agilis. The sequence goes on from NC_058132.1 coordinate 474,396,673, forward strand.
AAAGAAGTGAAAAGGAAGCATATTCTAGACATAGAGAATAGATCAGACAAATGAACAGTAATGGAAGATTAATTTTTCTGTGTGAAGAACAGAGAGAATGTCAGTTTCCCTAGATTGAAAAGTGTAGGAGGAAAAATAATAAACAGTGTGTCTGGAAAAAACATGTAGGGGCAAGGTTGTATAGGATTTTAAAAGTTAAACAAGGTAGTCTAGATTTTAATCAATTAATGAGCATTTATCAAGCAACTACTCTGCATCAAATACTGTAGGAAGTGCTAGAAATATATAAAAAAGCAAAGGATGTCCCTTGTCTTCAAAGAACTTACAACGTAGGCAAAACAGGAAACTACTTGGTTTTTTGAGTAGGGGAATAATGTGATCAGATCTTTACTTGAGAAAAATCATTTTGGCAACAATGTGGAGAATGGACTAGGATCATGAGAGTCTTGAGGCAATAATACCTATTGGGAAGCCAATGCAATAATCTAACTGAGGAGCAATAAGAACTTAATTATGGTGGTAGATGTTTGACTAGAGCTAAGAGATCTAATACAAGAGACGTTATAGGGAGAAATGACAAATTGGGCAACTGATCAGATTCTTGGTTTGAGAGAGTGAAGAGTCAAGGATAACACTGGAGTTATAAATCTGGAAGAGAGGAGGAATAGTGGTGCCTTCATGTGAAATACAGAGTTTGGAAAATGAGTCCATTCTGTTTCAGACCAATTGAATTTAAATGCCTCTGAGACATAAAAGTTGAAATGGTTGATGTTATGTGATTACTGATTGTTATGTTGAATTAATGATATTATACTGAAGCTTAAGAAAGAGATTGGAGCTGAACATATAAATTTCTGAGTCATCTGCATAGAAGAGATAATAAAGCCATAGGAATTTATAATGTCACTAAGAAGGAGAACAAAGAGAGAGAAAAGAAAGGAGTCAAAGATAGAGTGAGCCTTAAAAAACATGATTAAATATGAGATAGGTGATGAGCCAGCAAAGGAGACTGAGAAGTAGCAGTTAGACATGTAGAAAGAGAACTAGGAGAGAGCAATGTCATGAGTATGGGAATGTAGGATGTGCTGTGTGAGGGGTGGGATATCTAAGAACAGAAGGTCGTCAACAATAGTAAATAAAGCAGATGAATCAAGAAGAATGAAGACTGATTTAAAAAATCATATATTTGACTTTTGATAGATTGCTATCAACTTTGGAGAAAGCAGTTTCAGTTGAGTGATAAAGGCAGAAGATGGACTGCAAATGGTTGAGGAGTGAGTGAGATAAGAGGAAATGGAGGCAATCAATGTAAACAACTATTTTTTATAGTTTGCCTAAGAAGGTTAAGAAGTAAAGGACAATTTCTTGAGAGGACAGAAGAATCTGGTAAAAGTTTTTGTTTGTTTTATATTGAATGGGGAAAATTTAGGTATGTTTAAGGAAAAAGGAATAGAAAAAGTATCCAGGGAGAAGATGAAGATTAAAAAGAGAAAATGGAATGAAGGTGTAGTTTGAAAACTCAGGACTCTCCTTCCTGACTTCTTACATTTTATCTGAATCATACACATGAAGCACACAATTATTGAGTGAGCATTTGATTTGTTCCTATCCTGCTTTGCTCTCCTATAATTGCTTGTATATATCTTTTTTCTCCTAGACCAGTGGTGGCAAACCTATGGCATGGGTACCAAAGATGGCACACAGAGCACTCTCTGTGGGCTTGTGGCTGCCCTCCCTCTACCCCCAGAGTTTATTATTAGAAAGGTAGAAGGACTTGAGTAGAGCTTCTCCCTGGCCCCCTCTTCACCAAGCATGATGGTATTTTTTCACATCACTCACCCTTCTGCCCAGCAGCCCAGTGAGAGAGCACAGAGGGTAAGGTGGACAACTCACAGGCTGCAGAGCTGGAGGGGAGCAGAGCTCTCCCTCATCCTCTTTAATGACATTCCAATCTACAGACAATGTCCTCTGTGCTGTATATGCCAATGAAAGTAGACAACAACTATCTGGATTTGTTTTGATGATTGTAATTTCAGTTCTATCACACTTGTTACATTATATACATTCAGAAGGAAGAGAAAAAGATATATATGATAATCATTTCCACTTAATTAATTTTACTTCTAGCAGGTAAATGTAGGTAGCCATGCACCCCTCCCTCTCCACACTTGCTGAGGACATTCCTCACTTCACCCTCCCCTCTGCCCAGAAGTCCAGTTGGGAACTTTTTCTCCCTCCTGTGTGGGGTAAGTTGGGGAGGTGGGGGGAAGAGAACTGGGGTGTACCTAGCACTCAGTGGGGACGATTGGCACAGCACCTGGTCACTGGGGAGGATGAGCTCTAAAAAGTTTACCATCTGTGACTTTCTAAGGTCAAGTTAATGTCTCCTCTTCCTTCTGTTTTTCTCCATAACAATGTATAGCAAAGGACGAGGCATACAAAGGAAAATGTTATCATGTAAGACATCAAGAAGTATCAGCCTAGAAAGGTAACTAATCCCATGAGAATTCTCAGAGTACATGTCAAAGAGCCCTGAACTTTGAAGCAAGTGAGCTGTATTCAAATTTCAACTGTTTCTGACTCCCCTATAGAGCTTTAGGTATATCGCTTTAATCATTTTAAAATCAGTGCCCCCTCCCATAAAATAGAGATAACCATATTTGGACTGTCTACCTCAGAGTTCTCTTTGAAGAAAAAATTTATATGCTATAAATCATCATATATGAATATCTGAGTTGTTCCTGTAACGCAGGGTTGCAGCAAAAGCTCTTGCTTTTGCAAACCAACTGTAGCAGCCCTGACAGTTGGAAGGAATAGAATGTTGACCCTGGCCTCACAGCAAAACCTTTGGAGACTGGGGGTATACATATTCCTGCAGAACCAACTGAGAGGCCTTTTGCTTTTGGGGCATTTTGGGCTTTGCCTGATTTCCCTTGACCTCTCCCTTGACATCCTGCTATTCTCTGGATTACCCCATTGGGCCCTGGGAGGAGGGTATTTTGGTGGGTGGAGATCATGGGAATTAGCTTCTGTAGTCAGGCAGGACAAGCTAAATCAAGCCATCCCCTTATCTAGTGATCTGATAAACCTTATTACCTCAGGGCAGTGAAATTATCCCTGACTGAGGGAGCTGGCCTCCCTCACTCTAACCCCCTCTTCTGTGACCCTCCCAGCACTAGTTTCTCCCCTAGCAGCAGTTACCAGACCTCAACCCCTTTTCCCTCCGCTTACCCCTGCAATAACAACCCCCTTTGGCTTTATACAAAAAGCTTCTGGTGAATCATTGTACTGAGCATTAGTAGGGCAAGGCTGAAGAAGGAAAGGAATTACTTTCTTTTATTTCTTGAGGGCTAAACCAGGCATCCATCTTGGGCAGGAAGTGGCCAGCATTCCTCTTCCTGTACCCTGGGATTTGTTCACTGGAAGGGAGGGGCTCTTTACTCCTCCCCTCTAGGGAACTTAGAATAACAGCAGGGGCTGAATAAAACCTTTGGCCAGGCTTCTCACAATTTCTGGCTGACCCTAAGTTGCTCTGTATTAAGAGATAGCCTTCCTTGCCTGAAGACCCAGCTGATACAACCCAGTGCCCTCAATACAAGTCTCATTGATTAGCAGCCCTATATATATATTCTTATTTTATTCCATTACATTCCCCATCTCTAGATCTGTACAATTTCCCCAATGGTCTCCCTTGGACTTCCTGGACAGTCTGACACATACCCTGCTCTGATAAGGTCATCTAGGCTCAAAAGCAGGGCCTGTATTCTTCAGAGTTGCTGCATTCTCAGCCACTGTCCAAACCAGTTCCCAATACATAAGAAAAATATTTTTTCATCTGTCACAGGAATGTGCAAATAAAATTGGTTTGGTGGTTTATTAGGCTAATAGCACTGCCAATTCATTCTCTGAGTGTGATTAAAATGAGTAATAAATTCTCTGGAAATCATAGTAGTCTTAGAGCTGGAAAATGAAGTCTAATTCATTACATATTCATCACAGTACAATTTCATATATTTTTATCTTCAGTCATGTCCAGAGAAATAGAGATAAAGGTACATTTCTATCCTTTTCTGTCCTTGAGTTAAAATGTAGTCACAGATTCTAACATTTTATTCTTAGTTGTCAGTTAAAATCTACCCCTTTCTTTAAGGCAATGGTTCCCAGAATTTTTTGGCCTACCACCCCCTTTCCAGAAAAAATATTACTTAGTGTCCCTGGAAATTATGAAACTATTTATTGAACTCAGAATAGAATGTAATACAAAAAAAGTGTGACCATCACCGCTTCCCTGAATCACTGCAGCACCCACCAGGGGGTGGTAGCACCCACTTTGGGAATCACTGCTTTAAGGTCTAGTGCAAATGCTAATTCCTTCAAAAATCCTCCCCTGATCAACCCAACCCATAGTGATATCTCCTTCTTCTGAACTCCCATAAAACTGTTTGTTCTTTATTTATGTCCATGTGATATAGTGAAAAGAGCAATCGAAAAATCAGAATACAGTTTTGAATCTTGGCTCTGCCATTTATATCTGCATCATGGTCTTGGTCAAGTCATTAAATCCAGCGCCAGACTATAATGCGAGGGACAACAGAGATGTATTCCTCAAAGGACTCAGCTCAGAAAAGGGAATCAGAAAAATATCTGGCAAATGTTTCATAATAGGACCTGAGATTGATTGGTAACTGCCAATTATGTCAAACAGATCTAATGGCCGTAAATACTAGTCTGGGAGAAGCCTTGATTCTGGTTCTCACTCACATGCTTTCTCAAATGAAGGAGTCAATAAACCCATAGTCCTTTGTTCTAGGCTGTTCTCTTGCAGAGGATGGGGTCTGGATCAGGATGCAACATTTAAGAAAGGACATTTATTGAACAGACAGATTAATCCAAAGAAGATGATACTAGTCCCTGGGATAACTAAACCTCTCTGGTTTTTCACAGCTTTTCAAGAAGGAAACTTCCAGTGTTTTGAGAAGGAGTTAACTGAAAAGTTTATATGTAACCCATGAAACTATATTGAAGATTTGGGACAGCACAGACAGCTCAGTTTTTGTCCAAGTTTTATAAATGTTTTCTATTATTTATACCATAACTATTTCATACTATAGCATCATCATGTAAATCCTCCTTGTAACAAATAAAAATAGGTAGGTAAAATAACATTTGGCAGTATATAAGTCCTAGTCATCCAACTATCTATGAAGAGGAAGGAAATAAGCTTCATCATCTGACTTCCAGAACCAAGATTTCAGTGTTTTCATTTACATTATTTTGGCTACACTTTTGTCTTCCTACTTCTGCTTTTATTAATTCATATGGTTATTTGCATGTTTCTTTGAATTTCTCATGTTCCTAATGAGATTAAATTTATAAGGTTTCTCAATAATAGCTTCTTTTTTTTTAAACCCTTAACTTCTGTGTATTGGCTCCTAGGTGCAAGAGTGGTAAGGGTGGGCAATGGGGGTCAAGTGACTTGCCCAGGGCCACATAGCAATGGGGGTCAAGACTTGCCCAGGGCCACACAGCTGGATTTGAACCTAGGACCTCCCATCTCTAGGCCTGACTCTCAATCCACTGAGCTACCCAGCTGCCCCCAGTAATAGCTTCTTAATGATCATCCCCTCCCCAGAAGTCTCCCTGCCACATCAGACTCTAGCTTATATTTCTCCAGGCTCCAGACCCCTGTAAATTACTTGGGAATACCTGAGGCATTAACCCAGTAAAAGTTTGTTTAAAGTCATACAAAGAACAGAGAAGGGACTAATGTCTTTGACCAATTATCAAGGAAAGAGTTATGACCTATATTTAACTGTGTTATCCCTTCTTCACCAAATAGAGTTAGTCATGGTCTCTGAAAAAAAAAAAAAAGGAACAAAAATGGCATCAACAAAATCTCACAACACTAATAGCTGAGTATTTGTAACATTAGTTGAAGAGCTCAGGGAAGTAATAACTGAATCTCATAGAAGACTATATCTGAATCTTTTCCCTAATATGATTTCCTCTGGGAATATAGCTTCCTCCCTCACTAGTTCTCATACCCAATTTGGACCTTACTCCTCAAGGCCCAGTCCTTTAGGTCCCTAACACTCTATACTCTACTGCTTGAATTCCTTCTAGAGCATCCCACATCTTACCACAGCTAATCTGGCCAAAGAACACCATACCATTTACAAGGGTGCTTTCATTCACTGTTGTAGGTCTGGATGCTATTCGGTCATTAAGGCCCCCATTTCTTGAGTTTACTCTTCATCGGTTCTCAACTTTGTCAAAAAATATCCTAAGGATTTTCTTCTATACACTTACATAGAAGGGTCAAGGGATAGATAGCATAGCATACTAGACAAATAGGATGTATATAGAAAATATTGCATAGGGACCATTTTGTAGAGGATAAAAAAAGACATGTATAATGGTTCAAGGAAAAAACATATTTTATTAGGGGTTAAGAGACCTGGGTTCCTGTTTGATTTTTTTGGCCATTAATTAACTCTATAACTTTAGACTAGTTATTAACCTTCTTGTGCCCCAGTTTCCTCAACTTTTTTTCTCACCTCGAAAAGGAGGGGCAGCTAGGTGACACAATGGATAGATTGCTGGACCCAAAGTCAGGAAGACTGGACTTTATGAGTTCAAATCTGGCCTCACATTTACTATCTAGGTGACTCTGTAAATATTAAAAATGATAAAGGCTGGTATAAATATATATATTAGTATTTTAATTAAAGCCATGTTGATAGATAAAATCATTAGACCACGCGCTTGTAAGCATTCAAAACTGCCGCCACTTCCATTACTGCCTCCTAGCCAAGCGCCTACTCGCAAAGAGAGAGCGAGCCTACTGGCAAAAGAGGCCACTCCCTCCTAACCCAGGAGATTTAAACTCTCCCCTGCGTCAAGACGTCGGAAACGGAAATCAGTTGGACCATGTTGGATCACGGGAAATGTAGTTTTGATACATTTCCCTTGTCCATAGAAATATATACACGTCTAGATGGCTTTTCCCAATTTTCACTTTTTACAACTCTGAGCAAGTAACTTAACCCTATCTCTTAGTTTTCTCATCTGTAAAATGAGCTAGAGAAAGAAATGTCAAAGGACCCTAGTATCTTTGCCAAGAAAACCACCATAACACTTTTAAAGTTCTTTTCTCAAAAACGCCTAGTGAGAGAACACTGGCATAACAATAACAACTATTTGAGAAGATTGTTTTGAAATTAATGTATAGACAAAATAAATGGAAATTTGCAACTCTACTCAGAGAGGCAAAATATCAGGATATTGAAGTTGAAATAATTGTTGAAATGATAGAGTTTATTAGTAGGAGATTGACTGTGAATGTGGGGAGGGAAAGTCAAATATGAAAGATATGGTAGATGTTGGAGTATTGAGAGAAACAAAAAATAATTCTCAATTTATGAACCTGAGTGAGTGGGAGGGTAATGATATTATTTCACAGTAATGGTAACCTTGAGGAAGGGACCATTTTCCAAAGAGAATAATGAATCTAGATTTTATCATTGTCTAAATAAACAATTTCAGATCCTTAATTTTTTTTCAAGAAACTAATAAGAAATTAATGAGGAGCATCTTTTAATAAAGAATAAAACAAATCTCCAAAGACATGATATATCATTGTTTGAAAATGTGTGGAGTAACATCCAGGACAATATTTCAAATCAAACAAACAACTATAAATTATATATACATATAGCATATGCACACACATACATAAGGAAAAGGATAGTGCTCCAGGTAAAGTAAATAATGTTTTTATTACATGTTCCATTATATAATATATTATAAATCAAACATAATATGTAATAAATATTTAAAATGTAACTCATATTTTTATTTGTATTTGGGGGGGGATTTTATTTAATTAATCAACTTAGAATATTTTCCCATAGTTACAAGATTTGTGTTCTTTCCCTCCTTCCCTCCACCTCCCTCCTGTAGCCAAAACACAATTCCTTTGGGTTTTTCATGTGTCATTGATCAAGATCTATTTTCATATTATTGATATTTGCACTTGGGTGATCCTTTAGAGTCAATATCCCCAATCATATCCCCATCAACCCATGTGATGAAACAGTTGTTTTTCTTCTGTGTTTCTACTCCCAGAGTTCCTCCTCTGAATGTGGACAGAGTTCTTTCTCATAAGCCCCTCAGAATTGCCTTGGATCATTGCATTCCTGCTAGTAGAGAAGTCCATTATCTTTGATTATACCACAGTGTATAAGACTCTGTGTACAATGTTCTCCTGGTTCTGCTCCTTTCACTCTGTATCAATTCCTGGAGGTCATTCCAGTTCACATGACATTCTTCCAGTTGATTATTCCTTTGAGCACAGTAGTATTCCATTACGAAAAGATGTCACAATTTGTTCAGCCATTCCCCAATTGAAGAGTATGCCCTCATTTTCCAATTTTTTGCCACCACAAAGAGTGCAGCTATAAATATTTTTGTACAAGTCTTTTTCTCTATTATATCTTTGTGGTACAAACCCGGATGGTATGGCTGGATCAAAGGGCAGGCAGTGTTGCAAAGCCCTTTGGGCATAATTCCAAATTGCCTTCCAGAATGGTTGGATCAATTCACAACTCCACTAGCAATGCTTTAGTGTCCCAATTTTGCCACAACCCCTCCCACAATTATTACTTTCCTTTGCTGTTGTTTTAGCCAATCTGCTAGATGGAGTTCAAAATCTGATTTATACCTAGGCTTGGAAAAGTTCAAACAAGAATCAGGTTATAACTTCTGGGAACTTAACCAAAGATATGACTATAAGAGTCTGAGACTATATAGACACCAGGGAAGTTGTTCCTACGTATTGTTTTCCATGAGTTCTATTGTGAGTTCCATTTTACCTATGAACTATAAATAAACCTGTTCATTATTTGAGTTTTATGAACCATCTGCTTACAAGGGGATTTAGTGATACTTAATGGATAATTTCAATGGTTACATTTCCAGGCTGGGTGGAGGCCACAATGAAGTCAAAAATTCCCAAATTGCTCTGGAGTCCTTTAATAGTGTGTAAAAACTTCAGACTCAGGATCAAACATCCAAAGACCTCAAAATGATTATAAATATTAAAACTTCTGAATAGAGAGAGAAAAGTGACAACTATAAGCACTTGATGATTTACAAATTGTTTTGTGTATATTTAGCCCCTTTGATCCTCACAAAAATCCTATTAAGTGGGTAAAACACCATAAAACATGTAGCTGTATTCATTAAATATGGAAGATATTATAGTGCATTCTTTTCTCAGAAAGTAAATAGACCATGTAGCATTAGTGATGTATTAATGCCCACACATATGCTTAGTCATAGTTGTAGGCTAAATGCATTAAGGTCCATTTTTTGTTGGCTCCTATATAAATCAGGATGAAGAATGAGAAATAGCTCTCCAGACCTGATAAACATTTTATTCTCACACAAAGTGATCTATATAAATTCTTAACAACTTCTTATTACCTCCAGGATCAAATTCAAAATTTATAACTTAGCTCTTTTAAAGGAAAAATCTGGTCCCTTCCTGCCTTCCTAATCTTGTATCTTTCTTCTCTCCACCTACTTCAAAATTCAGCAACACCCACTTTCTCACTGTTCCTAGTACACAAATCTCCTTATTCTGACTCTGTGTCTTTCATTGGTTGTTCCCATGCCTGGAATGCTCTGCTTTCTCATTTCTGCCTCTTAGTTTCCCTGGCTTCCTTTAAAGCTCAGCTCAAATGCTGTCTTCTCATGAAGCCTTTCCTGTTGCACTCTCCTTCCCAATTTCACCATTGCCTTTATTCTGAGAATATCTTTATTTTCATTGTCCATGTCTTATAGGTAATAATTATGGGCACATTATCTTCTGCCCTGCTCCCCAAGCCCCAGCCACTTAAGTTCTGTATTTAGCCTTTCTTTGTATCTCCAGCACTTAGCACAGTGCCTGGCACATAGAAAGCACTGAATAAATGTTTGTTTTTAAAAATGCTTGTTTACTGACCCTAGCAGACTGTCATTGTTCCTAAGACAGACCAAAGTGTGTCCCATTAGAGACTTGCACCTGTCAGTTTTTATCATTGTTGAGTGTTTATTCTCAAATCTAATAAAGTATTATTATTATTTGCCTTAAATCACTTCAGACTTTGGTCCCCGCATTTGGGAACAAAGTGTACCTGGCCTTGAATGTTTGATTAAATCCATATCTTTGGTATTACTTTTTATAAGCAAAGATATGCAGTAGAAAATCATGAGATATCAATTCTCAGAAGAGTTAAAATGACAAAAAAATAAATTGTGACAAAATAATACATATAGCAATGGAATGATAAATGTTGAGCAAAAGTGGACAAAATCAAACTATGCATATTATCTTGTGTTCAGAAAGTGATATGAAATGTACTAAAATATAAATAGAATACATCATACAAGATACATATATGATCACCATTTCATAAATCTATAAAAAATAAAAATGAGGAAAATATTCATATGTTGTTGGGAAAATCCAATAGCGATAGAGTAAAAAGTACACCTAACTTCATTTTCATTTCTTACCCTGAAAACCACATTGAGTTTCAGCTGATTTATAAATGTAAGCCATTTATAAAATAAGAGAAATATGCAAGACAATAAATTATATTTATATATGTATATATATATACCTATACACACACACACACACACACACATACGCACATATCCCAAATGTGGATAAAAGAAAAGAGTGTCTCTATTAAGTGCATAGAAAAAATATATTGGGGGAAAAGTGCCTATATTCACTTCCTTAGCATTAAATATATATGTATATAAATATATCATAAAGTAACATAATCAAGATAAATGATTACAATTGATGCTGAGCATAACAATGTCTAAACTATTTAATAAAATGAAAAAAACACTCAAGGACGAAACCGACTTCACAATAGTGAGAAATGAGTTCCTTAGAGTGGTTTCTAGTTCAAGAGATGTCAAACTATGGGACAGTGATCTGAGTCATAACTAGGAATTCTGCTTCCTAGGGAAAATTCATCTAGGGGAAACAATATGGTGTAGATGACAATTCACTCCGAACTGCTGTAGTCACATTGAAAAAGAAATAGCTCATTACATAGCAAGTCCAGTTCTAGTCTCCATAACATGGCCAATGACCTCAAACCCTCAATGTTGAGGAGGAGATGGAACCCAGGAGAGGGGCAAAAACCTCAGAACTGGTGCTTTGTAAAAGAAATCTATGAGTTAGGGGAAGAAATGTGATCCCTTCCCCCCAATGTGGGAGCCCTAGGGCAAGTCCCCAGCCACTCTAATTAATACTAGTGTTCTTCCAGAAGAACATGATGAAAATAGAGATGTGACCTGAGAGTAGATTTCATGGACACTTTTCTGAACTTCAATCTCCAAAATAGAAGAGAGCATTTTGATTTTTTAGGCAAAGTGATACTAGAATTTGGCCATCTAACGATAGCAGGAAATTTTCCTTAGCAACATTAGCATAGGAAATTGATACTTAGATCCAAAATCAAGAGTTTCTATCAAATAGTTGATTCTTCCCCTAGAACATATAAACTACTAAGATACTCTTACCTTTTCCTGTCCTATTATTCTAGAGCTTAATCTAAAAGAGACCTTAATGATGATCCAATAAAACTGGGGAACAGAGAGAAATGGAAATTTCCAAAGACCACAGACAATAAGTACCTATTTAAATCCAAGGCAAACTATTCAAAATCACAATAATTTCAGTCTATTATAAGGATGATATTAGAAAATGAGCATTGTTTTATTTACTACTGAACTGTAACAAAGACATTGGAAAAAATCATCACAAAGAAAAGGAACACAGACTGATTATGGACATGAACTGTAAGATTTTTGTGCCATTCTAACATTACACACTTTCACTATAGTTGCAAACAAACACTACATAGTAACATCACGAAGACAGAAGATAGTAGCAAAGGAGGTGACTAAAGATTTAGTAAGTATTCACTACAAAATAACATACACATACACATATAGGACACATTTCTTACAAACTCTATAACAACATAACCAGGTGATGAATATTTATAGAAATGAATTAATATAGATAAATCACCTTGGTAAAATAATAATTATACACATTAAATTAATAAAATCTTATCTCACAGGAACACTTTATATCTAAGAAATAAAATCAAAAAAACATACATATCTTTCAAAAGAAAATCTTTAAGGTTTTCTTAGACTATCTTAAGGGGGAAGTTTATTTTCCTCCTGCAACATGTAAATAGTTTGTACATAACATATACACAGGTGTAGAAATTATATACATATCTGTATACTTCTATAGATGTGTATATAGTTAAATTGTTACAAAGTTTTGATTTTATTAGTACAGTAAGTTGATTTTAAGTTTTAATGTAGTTAATTTTGGTTTTCTGTACTAGCAATAGGATAAGGTCTTAGCACATTAAAGAGCTCCATTTGAATTGTTCAAATAGGATTTGTAAAATGCACTTTGCATGAGTTTTGCATAGTTATTATTTTAGACTTTAGTTTTTTGTAAGATTTTAGTTTTTGTAACAAGTTAAATTTTTTTTGTAACTGTATTTTATTGTTTCAAATGTTTTTCAAAAGTTTGCATTTTGCATTTTGAATTTCTGTAATTGTATGTTTTGCACTTGCATTTGTGCAACTATGTTTTCATTGATTGTTTTCATTGAAATTTTCTTTTCTTTAATTTATATCCCTAGTACAGCCAGTGCCAAGATCAACAGGAGAAAGAAGAACTTCGAACACAGTACTGGGAAATTAACCATCAAGTCAAGAAGAGCGCAAGATATGACAAGAGACGGTTCATTCACGATATGACCGAAGAAGCAGAAACAGCAGCTGGGCAGGGGAACATGAAGAGGCTATACGAAATAACAAGAACTCTTTCGGGAAAGAATTACAACCCTAGCAAGCCAGTGAAGGACAAGACTGGCAAGACAATAACAAGCGATGCAGGGCAGAGAGCCCAATGGGCAGAGCATTTCGAAGAAATCCTGAACCGACTGCCTCCACCAACTGTTCTGGACATACCACCAGCCACCGAACTGCTTCAGGTGAACATGGGCCCACCTACCAAAGTTGAGATCATCAAAGCCATCAAGACCATGAAAAATGGTAAGGCTGCAGGTCCAGACAGCATCCCCCCTGAGGCACTCAAGGCAGACCCAGAAATGTCAGCGGAGATGCTACAACCCCTCCTGCAGAAGATCTGGGAACAGGAACAAGTCCCAACAGACTGGAAACTAGGCTACCTGGTGAAGCTACCCAAGAAAGGTGACCTATCCCAATGCAGCAACTGGCGAGGAATCATGCTTCTATCTGCTCCCAGCAAAATCCTGACCAGAGTAATCTTAGAAAGACTGAAGGAGGCCTTGGACAAGAAGCTGAGAATAGAACAAGCAGGGTTTCGTCAGCACAGATCGTGCACCGACCACATCGTCACCCTAAGAATCATCATCGAACAGTCCATCGAATGGCAGTCCCCCCTCTACATGACTTTCGTGGATTTTGAGAAGGCATTTGACAGCGTAGACAGGAACATCATCTGGACATTGATGCAGCATTACGGGATTCCCCCGAAGCTCATCAACATCATCCAGCGGTTATACGAAGACTTTACCTGCCAGGTCATCCATAATGGGAAACTGACGGCTCCCTTCACAGTGAAGACCAGAGTGAAGCAAGGCTGCATGCTTTCGCCCCTTATCTTCTTGATGGTCATAGATTGGACCATGAGAAGAATTACCAAGGACAACAATACAGGCATTCAATGGACTCATACCAAACAGCTTGAGGACCTTGACTTCGCGGATGACATCTGTCTCCTTTCTCACAAGCAGCAGGATGCGCAAGCCAAACTTGCACGACTCTCTGAAGAAGCGGAGAAGACAGGTCTGAAGATCAACAAGGAGAAGACCGAGGTGATCACAGTCAACAGCACACAGGACCTGCCAATCCAACTACAGGGAGAAAACATCAAGGAGATGGACCACTTCACCTATTTGGGTATCATAGTCAGTAAGGACCGCGGGGCAGATGAGGACATCAGAAACCGAATCAACAAAGCCAGACAGGCATTTAACACCCTGCGGTCTGTCTGGATCTCCAAAGCACTGTCCCTCGTCACTAAGCTCCGAATCTTCAATACCAACGTAAAGGCCGTCCTCCTATATGGATCAGAAAGCTGGAGAGTGACGAGTGCTAACACCAACAAACTCCAGGTCTTTGTTAATAGATGTCTACGTCACATCTTGAACATCAGATGGCCTGAAAAGATCTCCAATGCTAGTCTCTGGGAAAGAACAATCCAGTATCCCATTAGTCAGGACATAAAGAAATGTAAGTGGAGATGGATAGGACATACACTACGAAAACCGGAAGACAACGTAGCCAGACAAGCATTGAGCTGGAACCCTTCAGGGAAGAGGAAAGTCGGAAGACCAAAACAGACCTGGTGAAGATCTGCCGAAAATGAAACAAAAACAGTCGGAATGATATGAGCCCAGCTGGGGGAAGTTGCCCAGAACAGAGTCCGCTGGCGTGAGTTGGTTGCGGCACTATGCTCCTAAGGAGTCAACAGGAATAATAAAAAAAAAAAGTACAAGTTAGCATAGATAGGTGTAACAATAAGAATAGGATAAGATAAGCATAAGATTAAGACTATATTTTAAAAAAAGAAATAATAATAATAAGAAGAAGAAGATTAGGTATAGCTTTAGAATTACATAGAATAGTGATCATACAGGAGAGATATTTTATCTCTCCATATTTTCAAAGGGGAGAAACTATAAGGATTATATTAGAAAATAAATATTGTTTTATTAGTTTAAAGATAAGTAGAGAAGCTGGCTTGAGAAAGAATTGGTGTTTCATTTGGTGCCATCTTCTATTCCCCCCACACCCTTTCCCCCCACCCCCACATTATCTTAGACCATTTAGTACTCCAACCTCTCCCTACGAATAATTCTTCTAATTACTATAATAGTGAATATAATTTTTTAGAATTATACATAATATTTCTCCATATAGGAATACAAATAATCTGATCTTATTGAAGCCCTTGAAGAAGGAAATTTAAAGTTAAAGTTTTCTTTCTTTCCCCTCTCTTTCTTATTTACCTTTTCATGTTTCTCTTGGTTTTTGTGGTGGGATATCAAACTTTCCATTTAGTCCTGGTCTTTTCTGTGCAAATACTTGGAAATCTTCTATTTTGTTGAATGCCCATGTTTTCTCCTGGAAGTATATAGTCAGTTTTGATGAGTAGGTGATCCTTGGTTGTAGACTCAATTCTCTTGCCTTTCTGAATATCATGTTCCAAGCCTTGAAGTCTTGTAGTGTGGAAGTTGCCAGATCCTGTGTAATCCTGATTGGTGTTCCTTGATATCTGAATTGTTTCTTTCTGGCTTCTTGTAATATTTTCTCCTTAACTTGGAAGTTTTTTAATTTGGCTATTATATTTCTGGGGTTTGTCTTCTGAGGATTTAGTGTAGAGGGTATTCTATGGATTCTTTCAATGTCTATTTTGCCCTCTTGTTCAAGAACATTGGGGCAGTTTCCTTAGATAATTTCTTGTAGTATGATAACTAGATTTCTATTTGTCTCTGATTTTTCTGGAAGACCAATGATTTTCAGATTGTCTCTTCTAGACCTGTTTTCTTGATCTGTCATCTTCTCATTGAGATATTTCATGTTTCCTTCTATTTTGTCAGTCTTTTGACATTGCTTTATTAATTCTTGCTGTCTTGTGAAATCATTGGCTTCTACTTGCCCAATTCTCACCTTTAAAGACTGGTTTTTGGCTATAATCTTTTGGTTTCCCTTTTTAATCTGGTCTATCTGTCTCTTCATGGCTTCCAGCTAGTCATTTCTGGTCTTCAATTTGGTTATCATTTCATCTGATTTCTGAACCTCAATTTCCAATTGCAAAATTCTGCCTTTTAAACTGTTATTTTCTTTTTGAACTATTTCCCACTTTTCTTGCCAGATCTCTTCCATCTTTCTCATGATCTCAGATTTGAACTCTTCAAGAGCTTGTGACCAATATTCTTTTTTTTGGGAAGGTTTGGATGTCTTTAATTGTTTGTTCCCTGCTTTCTGGATTTTTTCTTTGCAAAAGTTATCAAGTGTTAGGGCTTTTTTCTTGGTCTTTTTGGTGGTTATTTTGTGGGCCTTGCTTGTCATCATTATGCTGGTTTTTCTTTCTCAGTCAGAAGTCTGAGTGAGGCAGGCAGACGCTCTGTGTATAGAGCTAAGGAGCAGTTTTTGCCTGAGGCTACTTTGCTAGTCTCCTGGCTTCCACTGTCTGCTAGGCCTCTACTGTCTGCAGCTCCTCTCAGTTTCACTCTTGCTCCCAAGGTCTGAGCTCCCCAGCCTCCTGGGATCTCTAGTCTAGCTGTTCTCAGAGTCAAGCCCCTGGTGGTCCTATTCAGCTGCCCAGAGCCCAGAAACTGCCCCACACTTTCTCCTCCACCTGAGGTTCTCCTCTGAGTCTCAGAGAGCTGAGCTGCTTCCAATGTCCGCTGCCTCTCTCAGTCCCACTCCCACACCCAAGGTCTGCTCTCTTTAGCCTCCTGGGGTCTCAAGTCTTGCAGCTCTCAGGGGCAAGCTCATGGTGGTCCCAGTTAGCTGCCAAAAAGCTAGATTTTATACCCCTCCCCACCCCCCTCTTGCTCTAACTCTGGTGTGCAGCCTCTGAATCTAGTACTGTGGGTGGGGTGGGGGAGAGTTGATCAGCTCATGTTTTGATGGGAGCTATTTCCCTCCCTTATAGTGTGGATATGCCCAGATCCCACATACCTTCAATGCTGCGCCCTATTGTGAGGTCC
Source organism: Gracilinanus agilis (assembly GCF_016433145.1). Lineage (NCBI taxonomy): Eukaryota > Metazoa > Chordata > Mammalia > Didelphimorphia > Didelphidae > Gracilinanus > Gracilinanus agilis. The sequence continues at coordinate 474,413,538 of NC_058132.1, forward strand.
CTTCTTTCATCTGGATTTGGTTTTTGTGTCCTTTTGAGGTATCATGTATAGGTCAATTAGGAGAGTAAAGCACCCTGATTCTACTCTGCAGCCATCTTAACCCAGAAGTCAGAATTGGAGTTTCAAATAGAGCTGAGAGAGAGTGTTAATTTCACTTGGTGGCAGTTATAATTGCTATTCTATGACAGTTACACTGGCTGGGTGTGGCATTCAAGGAGTGGCTTCTGGCAGTTGACAGAGCCACAGGCAGCTTCTTTGTCTCTCAGGACTAGAGAAGGTAACATCTTTGCCTCTTTCTATCTCTGTCTGAGTGAAAGACCTGAAGAAACTTAGTATTTTCTTTACCAACTTAGGAAACACTATTACCACTATAGATTGGTGAAACCAGTGATGTGCAAACTACAACCCACAGGCCAGATGCGGCCTGCTAAAATGTTCTATCCAGCTGCGTGACATTATTCCTAATCTGATTAATACAATGAGTAGGCTACAATACAATGAAACTTCAAAAAAGTTGCCTTAGAAACAGAATGACAGATGAGTGTTTCCTTTCCTTTGGCCCCATCTTTAAAAAGTTTGCCCATCACTGGGTTAAACTGTGAAAAGACCAAACAAAACCTGGTCTTTGGTCTGGACTCTGAGTCTGTTAAGGCTAATTTGATTCTTGAGGAGACTCAACTAGCTAGCTTTCATTATCTTTATAACTTAAAAGTGAAGTTAAGAGTTATGGTGGTTAGGTTTATTTAGAATAGCATAACTTTGGTTAGTTAGATCAGGGAGGATTAGCGTAGCCTGTGAACCACAGGAGAAGAGGTTCCTTGCGGGAACTGGGAGTTTATTTGAGTGGAGTTAGAATCCCTTAGAATTAGAAATCCTTTTTTCTTTATATACATTTAAATAAATAGTTTATTTTTCATAAACAAGAATCTCTTTAGTGTTCCTTGCGCCTTGCATTGCTCTCCCCAATTTTATTTTTACATTATATTCTAACAACTGGTGACAAAGGTCAAAACTGATCAGTTCTATGAAGACCTATAACATCCAGAAAAAATATCCAAGAAAAAAGTCACATTTATCAGAGAGGATTGGAATGATAAAGTAGGAAATCAAAGGATAATTGAAGAAACAGGAAAGTTTGGCCTTGGAATACGAAATAAAACAAGGTAGAGACAAATAGAGTTTTATTAAGATAACAAATACTTTTTTTCAATAACTCAAAAGGACATCACCAGATGGTTAATATTAAAATAAGAATGACTGTTTACTTTGTAGCTAATAGTCGAGGATCTCTGTATTATGAGTTAAAACAAGTCATGGAGTTGATCCTGGCTCAGCCCATGAGCTTCTTGTTGCAAAATTTAGACTTAAATTGAAGAAAGTATGCCATATGAATATTACCTAAATAACATCCCTAATGAATGTAAACTAGAAGTGATAAATAGATTTAAGGAATTAGATGTGGTTGCTAGAGTACCAAAAGAACTATGGACAGAAATTCACAATACTGTCTAAGAGGAAGCACAAAAATCATTCCAAATAAAAAGAACAAGAAAGCAAAATGACTGTCTGATGATGCTTTACAAATAGCTGAGGAAAGAAGAAAAAAGAAAGGGAAAGGAGAAAGGAAAAGCTATAACCAATCAAATGCAGAATTCTAGATAATATCAAGAAGCTAGAAGGTTTTTCTTAATGAGCAATACAAAGAAATATATGAAAATAGAATGGGAAAGATGAGATCATTTCAAGAAAATTAGAGAAAGTTTCATGGAAAAATGGGTACGATAAAAGACAAAAATGGTAACAACTTAACAGAAGGAGAAGTGATTAAGAAAAGTTGGCAAGATTACATAGAACTATACAAGGTAGATCTTCATATTATCAATAACCACAATTAGGATGATTTCTGAATCACAGGCAGATTCCCTGGAGTCAAGAGGACCTGAGAAAGCATTGCTAACAATACTAACAATAAGGTTTGTGGACCTAACAGAATTCCAGTTAACCTATTTAAAATCCTAAAAGATGATGCTGTTAAAGTGCTGCACTCTTTTGGAAAATTTAACAATAGCCACTGAATTGGAAAAGATCAGATTACGATCATCCCTTGCTAAGTGAACTCCTTAGTTTACTTATGTATCACAAGTTTTAAAAATATATATATATCTAATTCTGTATTGTGGAGTTTTCACTATATTGAGGAAGTTTGCAGATGAATACCATACTACACACAATGGAAATGCAGTATATGCCACTACCGCTTGTGCTTTTGCCCACATGAGACTGTACGTGGCACACTATTGGCTGATGGAATTAAAGGCAACCAACCACAGCACTGTATTCTGTAGCCTGGGCGCTGCTTAACTCAGTGTTTATAAGAGTGTGGGAAAGGTTAATAAAAGTGTGGAAAAGGTTTATAGGACAGTGGGAAGCGTTTGTAAAGCCTTAAAATATATATAAATAATAAAATAAATATAACACCATTACTTCACGGATTTTCATCTAGCATGGGAGTCTCTGGAACATAACTCCCACAATAGGTAAGGGATCACTGTATGTCCCTTCCTAAAGAAGGGCCATTCCAAAGAATGTTCAAACAATTGTGCTCATTTCACATGCCAATAAGGTTATGCTTAAGATTCTGCAAGCTAGGTTTTAGCAGTGTATGAACAGAGAATTACTAGAACAGGCTAGTTTTCAAAGAGGGAGAAGAACTAGAGCCAACATTGTCAACATTCACTGGATTGTGGAGAAAGAAACGGAGTTCCATAAAAATATCTACTTTTGCTTCCTTGGCTACACTAAAACCTTAGACTGTATAGTCACAACAAAATGTGGCAAATCCTCAAAGACATGGGAATACTCAATCATATTACTTGTCTCCTGTATGTGGACCTGTATGTGGTCCAAGGAACAACAGTTAGAGCTGAATATGAAACAACTGATTGGTTTAATTTTTGAAAAGGAGTAGTCCAGAGCTGAATACTGTCACCTTACTTATTTAATTTTCATGTAGAGTGCATAATATAAAATGGCAGGATAGACAACTCGAAAGCTGGAACTGAAGTTGCCAAAAGAAATATAAACAATCTCAGATATGTACATGATACTACTCTGATGGCAGTAAGAAAGCTCATGATGAGGGTGAAAAAGGACAGTATATAAGCTGGCAAAAAAACCGAGATCTAGTCTCATCTGTTCCTGGCAAATAGGAAAAGAAATGGAAACAGTGTCAGATTTTACATCTTAAGCTCAAAGATCACTGAAGAGGGCAATTGTAGCAATGAAATTAAATAATGCCGGCTCCTTGAAAGGAAAGGTATGGCAAATCTGGACAGCATACCAAAAAGCAGAGATATAACCTGCCAAAAGTCTGTAAAGTCAAAGCTATGATTTTTCTAGTAGCAATGTATAGCTGTGAAAGTTGGACTATAAGAAAGCTGAGTGTCACAGAATCGAGACTTTGAACTGTAGTACTGTTGAGTCTCTTGGACAGCAAGGAAATCAAATCAGTTGATACTTTAAAAAATTAATGCAGGCTATTCACTGGAAAGGGCAGATATGTGTTGCAGTGCATAAGTCAGGAAGATATCTTTCTGAGTTAAAATATGGTCATAGATACATAGCTGTGTGACACTGACAAGTCATTTAAGTGACATAGAACAAGTCACTTAACTCTGTTTCCTTCAGTTTCCCCATCTGTAAAATGAACAGAAGGAAATAGCAAACATCTCCAATATCTTCTTCAAGAAAATCCCAAGTGGGATCTGAAGATTTGGACATAACTGAAAAACAATTGAGCAACAAAATTCACTAGAAGATCAAATACAGAAATTGAAGCTTAAATAATTTGGCCATAAAATGAGAAGACAAGGGCCATTGAAAAAAACCTTGATGTAAGGAAAGATTAAAGGCAAAAAGAAAAGGGGTGACAGAAGATGAGATGAATAAACAGTGTCTTGGAAGCAAAGGACATGAGCTTGGACAAACTTTGAGAGATAGTGACTAGATGGGTCTGACATTTATGATCCATTGGGGCCTTGAAGAGATGGATACAACTGAATAGCAAAGCTGTAACTTGAACTAAGGTCTTGACTCCAAAGAGTTCTGTTCACTCCAACACACTGTCTAAAAGGATTTATTCACAAATCTGGACACATTAAAAATGGAACAATTGAACTTTGGAGCTAGCAAGAAATTCTGGGGTAATCCAATCTCAAACCCACTTTCATGGATCAAGTTACTGAGATCCAGAGTTCCCGAGTGCCACATAACTAGTTAGGAGTTACATAGAAGAGATTGGAGCCTAGTTCTAATTCCTGGCCTACTACATCATAGCTCTTTCTATTAGGACATGCTGGAGGTACAAATATAAGAATTCTGTGGCTTTCCAAATTATTAGTTAACTAATAATTTTGTGAAACTTTAGAGCATTTTGAAAAGCTTTAAGACATGAAGCAGTAGGTGGAAATCAGTTTAAAATATATGAATTCAGATATAAAATATATGAATCAGTTTAAAAATATGAATTCTTTAGAGAATAGGACCAGTGTCCTCATCTGTAAAGTGAAAATATCACACTAAACAGCTTCTTAGATTCCTTCTGTCTCTGGATCTGTGATCCTATGATTGTGACACTTTAATTTGCTTTGTCTTTGTATATAATTGTGAGATTACAAGCCTATTTAGAGAGATATGGCAGTTAAATTTATCTGTCATCATATCACCTTCAAAATCAGGAATTTGCCATATATGCTTCCTCATCTCAAAATAAAAAAAGGCATCATATCAAAATTTAAAAAAATACTGAACAACCTTAAACCAAAGAAAAAAACAAATAATTCAGTGCAATTCAAAATGACTTGAAAAGCCCTGAGTCAAGATTTTGAGTATTTATATTATACAAACAGTCAGACCAATATCCAAGGTTAGAAATCTTGCTTCTTAGAAAGCCCCTTTAGAGATTAATACTAATCGGGAAATGACACTGTATTCCATGTCAAATAGTGTTTATGGCTGTGTTGGAATAACCTCCTTGAAGACTTATTTAGAAGCAAACAGTCTAAAAAGGCAGGGGTTGGGGAAACAGAAACTTTCAGCATTTAAAATAAAATAAAATACTACTATTAAAAACCCAAGAGAACAATATATAAAAGAATGAGAAATATTGCATTGAAAATGAACCATCAAAAATATAAAAAACTACCTTGAGCAAGAAAGTAGAATGATATAGGAACAAGAGATGATTAGAAATTCAAAACAGTTTTCATAATTGTACTAATATAATCTGACACCTAAAGTTTCAACTCACAAAAAGGAATGGAATTTTGGATTGCATTCTCAGGAAAACACAGAAATCCCAGTAGGAGAACATGGTAGTAACAGATTCATATTCTAAGAGGGAAGTTCATGGACAGTTTCTGAACCTCAGTCTCCTAAATAGAAAAGTACTTTGATTTCCTAGGAAGGAAATGCTTTTGATTATTCATTTTTGTTAACTTGATGTTCAGTTTAGATATGTATCATCCAAAGTCCTACTTCAATGTCTTTTTGTGGCATGGAGATAGCCTTGGGTTTAGAAGGCTATGAAACCCTCTGGCATGTTTTTCATTCTAAAAAGGCTTTGGCTCAAGTACTAACAGAATAATTTTGATCCCAAGGACCAGACCAGCAAAGTTCATTGGCTGCTGCTTGGTGAGTTCTTTGGACATATATGGGGGGAAAAGTGCAAAATGGGGCTCAGTTCTTTGTGTACTGACAAGGATAGAATAGTGGAGATATGGAGAGAGGATGTTAAAAATGACATTGTCTTGTCTATCTACAACTATTAATTTAACTTCTGGTAATTTGAAATGTTAGGCTCTTGTTCAGTGATAAGTGACAAGAAATATTAAATACTGGAGAAACTGAATCATATCAATAGTGATATCCTTGCTATAAAAAAGTCAGACTACCATAGGAAGTGGCAGCAAAAAAGAAAGGAAGGACCACAGGTTCTCCTTTGGAAGACAGATAAAGAAACTGTGAGATTTGGTTGTGATACATATCCAAAGGCAAGAAAAAAATTATTTCATGGGACATTTGGCCATATATTTTAGTTTTTGTGATAAGCATTTCTATAAAGACCACCACAAGAGAGAATTACAGTTTATGAACCTCTATCTGTTGAAGAAGATAGAGACAGAAAAATTCTATAAAGAACTTGATAAAATTTTCCGAATTAAATCAGCCCATGCTTTAATACCCATTAGTTTCAATGCAGAGGTGCATATAGGGCAAGATATTGAAAATATGTTTAAAAGAAAGGTTTAGGAGTAAGAAACAAGATAAAGCAAAAATTTGTAAATTTATTTAAAAGACTTTTCCCTACATAATGTGGATATTTTCCTTAAGAAGAGAGTTAGTTTAGAGATGCTACACACAATGAACAGCAAATAATATCTAAACATGAAACTGATTCTTTTTAACTGACAGGAAACCTGATATGATAGTAATTTCAGATTGAGAGTTTGGGATGTGATCAGAAAACCAGATTGTTATATTAAAGAGCAAAATCTCTACTAAAGTGGAAGAAAAATATAAGGAAGATATGGTATGCAGCTGAGGCAACTTACAACTCCACCTGCTTAAAACAATTTTTGATGCCCTATCCCCAAATAGGGAAATGTACAAAAGAGCAGTCTTCAACAAACATTATTATCATTTCCTAAGGACTGTTTTTTATGGAAATCTCTCTGTGCAAGACCAAAAGAGACTAGGACCCTTCTAAACCGGCAAACACTTGTTTTTTCTTGCCAAGCAGAGATATATACCACCAAGGGAATTTAGCATATAAAATAAATTATAGATTTTACTAAGAATAAGGGAAAACTATGAACAGTATTGCCTCATAAAAAAGTCAGAAACAGTGGACAGAAAGAGTTTACAGAAATTTTTGAGTGAGAGGAAACACACAGATCATTCCGAAAGTACTTAATGATGAACCTGAAAAGAGGTCAATAAACAAATAAAATATGGAAAAGTTCTGTAAAGATGTTTATAAAAAAAACTCTTGCATCAAAAGCAAGGGGATCATGAACTTTGGATTCTAACATCATGTTCCATGATGTTTAACATGAGAATATGAAATGGTATCAATGACATATGGAAACAACAAATGGACAAGATTAGACTGAAGAAGTCTGTGTTATCGTGAACAAATAGTAAATGTTGAGGGATCAAATTATAAAGCCCTCTGAAACAGGGAAGGATGACAAATGCTTGGAAAAAAATCTCAAGACATATTATAACTTAGAAATAGTCATTTAGGGGGCAGCTAAGTGGCTCAGTGGATTGAGAACCAGGTCTAGAGATGGGAGGTCTTAGGTTCAAAGCTGGCCTCAGACATCTCCCAGCTGTGTGACCCTGGGCAAGTCACTAAACTCCAATTGCCTAGCCCTTACAACTCTTCTGTCTTAGAACCAATACTCAGTTTTGGTTCTAAGGCAAAAGGTAAGGGTTATAAAAAAAAGAGAGAGAAATAGTCACTTAGGAAATAATGATAATTACTCTCCACCTCTACAAAATCTTTGTGAGAATAATCTATATTTGTATTGAAGGCATCACTGATCAAATTATGAAAAGGGATAGGCTGTTTTTAACAAATGATAGTCTATCACACTCCATATTAATATTCCATTGTAATAATTGGCTATTATAGAAAAACTTTGATTTGATAGATCAAAACACTACTTTAAGGTGTCTCCTGTGTATATATGAAAATCATTATATTCCTTTTTAGGGATAATACCAGATATATTTGCAGAAAATTGCATAGCTAATAAAAGTCTGTCAAGGTGGCAGTAAGGTAGCTCAATGCATAGAAAGCCAAGCCAAGCCTAGAGATGGGAGATCCTAGGTTCAAATCTGCCTCAAACACTTCCTAGCTACGTGACCCTGGGAAAGACACTTAACCCCAATTGCCTAACCCTACTGTTCTTATGCCTTGGAACCAATACTTAGTATCAATTCTAAGACAGAGAGTAAGGGTTAAAAAAAAAGGTCACAAGTGATAATAAAAAAATTCAAGGGTAGCTATGTAGAACAGTAGATAGAGTGCCAGGCCTTGAAGTGGAGTTTCTGGGTTCGAATCCGACTTCAGACACTTTCTAGCTGTGTGACCCTGGGCAAGTTACTTAACCCCAATTGCCTAGTCCTTACTACTTTTCTGAGGTAGAGCTTTTAAAGATAAGATAAAATTAAATTAATATAAAAAATTAAGTCTGTCAAGTCACTTCCATTAAACATTGGAAAGTCAGAATGTGGACAGATATGGCAAAGTGAAGCTTAAAGTTGAATATTAATTTACACACATACAAGCTGAGATATATTTGAAGACTCTGATTATTCATTACAAGTAAAGTATAAAGCAGGGAAATGCATGCTTAATGAAGGCACTTATTTTCCTGGATGATGGTGGGATACTGATGAAAGAGTGACCCCTGTATATAAGGTAAGTTCCTTGAGATATTCCTATTTATATAACATTATATTAATTGCATCAAGCCCCAGAATAATGCAGATTTTAAATAAGATCCAAAGTAACCTTAAGGAGTCTGACAACGGATGAAAACAGTCTATTTTCCAGACTATGCTATGTAGTTGAAAAGATAATCCATAAAGATGTTATTATATATAATGACAGAATCTTTGGATGGACAAATGAGCTAAACACAGATTGAACAAGCTGGATTATCTTTTTGAAAATATATGGTGTTTTTAATGATCTTAAGCTTTTTTCTAAAAAAAAAATGACTACCTTTTTAATATCAATATTCTTCCAGCGATGTTGTATGGCTATAAGTCATAAAATAAGCCAGCCTACCATGAATTTAAGTTGAAAGTCATCCTAAAGACAATGGAGAGTTGCAAGGTGAGCATGAGCAGATTGAAATATATTACCAATGAAAACTGTGTAGGAGAAACATCATAAAAACTATCATCAGAGATGCAGGACCAGTAAAGAATTTCAGGCCTGTCATTTCCAAAGGATAGTTTGGGGTTTCTTTGTTATACATCCAAAGTCAAGTTATCTAGAAGAAGAATCCCAGTATATTCCCTTTGGAAGATATTTGGTAGAACATAGAGAGGAGTGGGATAAGGAAGAAAGGAAGGTAAAAAGCATTTATTAAACCCCTACTATGTGCCAGGCACTGTGATAAGTGCTTTACTAATATCATCTCATTTGAACTTCATAACAACCACAACCTGCAAAATGACTGTGATAACAAAGCACAATTGATTCAGCAATACTGCTACTAGGTCTTTATGTCAAATACATCAAAGATGGGGGAAAGGACCTACTTGTACAAAAATATTTATAGCAGCTCTTTTTGTGGTGGCAAAGAACTGGAAACTGAAGAGATGTCCATCAGTTGGGGAATGACTAAACAAGTTGGGTTATATAATTGTAATGGAACACTATTGTGCCACAAGAAATGATGAACAAGATGATCACAAAAAACAAACAAACAAACAAAAAAACAACCAACCTGGAAAAACTTATGTGAAGTGATGCAAAGTGAAGTGAGCAGAACCAGGACAATGCTGCACACAATAACAACAATAATATATCATCATCATTGGATGACTTAACCATTATCAACAAGGCAAGGATCCAAGGGGCTCATAAAGAAAAGCTTACCCCCTTCCATAAAAGGAACTGATAGAGTCTAAATACAGATTGAAGCATAACATTTATTTTCTCCATAAATTTTTCTCTAGTAGAGCAATGTGTCTTCTTCCACATGATGAACATGGAAATATGTATTGTATGATAGCACATGTACAACATGTATTACATTATCTGTTTTCTTGGAGAGAGGAGAGGGGTGGGAGAGGAGACAGCATGTATTGCAGAAGTCAGAAAAATGATTATTGCAAGTTGTATCAACATGTAATGTGAGAAAAAAAAGTTACTTTTTTTAAAAAAGCATAACTCTTGAAGATAGGAACTCTGGTCTTCTTGACTCCAGGCTCAATGCTCTACCTACTGCACTATCTTAAACAGGAATAGTTTATCATTTTGGACCCTAGAGAAAGTACACACATCAAAATAAATAAATAATCCACTGAAGATCAAAGCAAAACAAATTATGCTCTCCTTTGAAGCACATTTAGTAGATAAGTCAACAGAGGTGGAGATATTAAAAGCAACTAAAAATCATGTCAGAATTAGGACTAGAAAGTGTAAATTTTTCACCAGGTAGTAGTAATACATATGCTCAGACTAAACTATTCAATCTTAAACTAAGCCTCACTTTGCCATGCCTGCCCACAGCCTGACTTTCCATTGTTTCAAAGAAGTGGTCTGGACAAATTTTATTAGCTATGCAATTTTCTGCATATTTCCCCACTCCCCTCCTTTGTACCATCTCTCTACATAGCAGTCTATTGTCTTAGTGATTAATGTTGCCTGCTTTTCAGATCTCATCTATGAGTAAACAGCATCTTTTCCTGGAGCCTATTAGACCTCTTTCTAATTTTGACATTAGAAAAGAGGCCTAGAAGGATACTTTCCACCAATAAAGGTTGGGATGGGGTAAAATGAGAAGCATCTTGTTCTTATTTGAAACATAATTTTATTTTTGAAATGCCTATCAAATGAAAAATTAAATTAAATTTATTGCAAATAAGAAGATGCTTCTCAGTTTACTACATCCTAATCTTTATTGATGGAAAATAGTTTTCTAAACCTTTTTCCTAATGTCAAGATTAGATAAAGTCTTCTGAGTTTCCAAGAATTTATTTGGGAGAATACTGAGAACTATGTTCATACTTTCAGTTTCGAATCAGATTCAAACCAAGAAATTAGATAAAGTAAGGAAAAGGAACACATCTTAAAAGCTATGACTTTATAAAACCTACTTTTTTCCAGTTTGGTTTTACCTTGAGGTAAAATAATTAAAATATATTATTATTATTTGTGGTAATTTCATATATGAGCATAAAGGTTATTTTGTAGAAAAGAAATTGTATTCAAGAGCAAAGTAACACCACAAGATAAGCAGGGCTCTAAATTTTGGAGAAATCTCAATGTTAGTCTTGGGGCAATTACAAAATAAGGCAAAGGTTATGAAGGAGTGTAAAGGAAAAAAGTCTATTTTATAGAGATCTTCACTTTTAATACTAGTGGGTGTTCACATAAAGAATAAACTATATTACTTAAAACAGGATTTTTCTTTTGCTTAGATCTTGTCATGTTCCTCCTGTTTCTGTCTTCATTATTTCTGCCTATAACACAATGATTCACTCACTTCCTCTGTTCATTGTTTTGGAGTTATCTTCAATTCTTCTTTCCCTTACTTCTTATGGTCAATTCATTATCAAATGCTATTTATTCCACCTCTGCCCCATCATTTATATTTTTCCTCCCCTTTAGTCCCATTGACATTACGCTAGTACCAAAAGCCTCTACTATTTTCACAGCCTTTTTAATTTTTCCCAATCAATCAACAAATATGTATATATCACAATTTCCCCATTGAGGTTTTAATATATCTTGGGTTGGTGAAAAAAAATTAAGAGGAAAAAATTTTTTTAAACCCTTGGCTTCTGTCTTGGAGCCAATACACAGTACTGGCTCCAAGGCAGAAGAGTGGCAAGGGTAGGCAATTGGGGTCAAGTGACTTGCCCAGGGTCACGCAGCTGGGACGTGTCTGAGGTCAGATTTGAACCTAGGACCTTCCGTCTCTAGGCCTGGCTCTCAATCCACTGAGCTACCCAGCGACATGTCCCCTTAAGTGGAAATTTTGCAGAAGCCAAAGACAACACAAGAAGGCCAGCAGATGTCAAAGGAAAAGTTTAGAAACTACATAGCCTATGACCAAATATTTAACCCATATTTTACAATAAAGTACTGTAAACACTCCATAAAAGAAAAAGAAAAATTTTGTGCTTTAATTTTGATGTTAAGGGAAAACTAAAAAAAAAAAAAATTACCCAGATTCACCACATGGTGGGGGGGGGGGGGGACACTGTGTCCCTAATCACAAAGATGTGGAAGGGAATACCTGTATTTTTTAAGTACCTACTTTGTGCTAGGCAATTGTTAATCTGAGATTAAAGTTTGGGGGAGAGACTAGGTTTGAATACATAGCTCTATGAGTGACCTTCATGGAGATGGGAGTTAATAAGATTACTCCACTTCATCTTTCTCACCATTCCCAGAATAATCTTTCATATACACAGAACTTTCTATATTGCTTTCCAAATAAAGTTCAAGCTCTTTTCCCTGACATGCGAGATCTTTCACAATCTAGCACCACTATGCTTTCCAATCTCACCTAGTATCACTCCATTGTCTGCAGACACCTAGGCATGAACTAAACCCTGAGGTTCCCAAAGGAAATCATTCATGGATGGAATATAAAAAGGGGGTAAGATATATACACAAAATTGTATAGGTAATTAAGTCTACCAACGTCACTTCTATGAATCAGTGGGAAATCAAGCTGTGAAAAGGCATAGAAAAATGAGACTTAATTTAATTTTAATTTAATGGTTAAGTCCTGATTCTGAAATGGATTGTTACCTTTAATCTTTCTTCTTCTATGTCCTTTTCCATTAAATGTGTGTCAAAGAATAGCAAAATGTGTGTTGTTCTTTAACCTATACTGCATCTATTTCTTTGTTTTGGGTATTTCTTCCAGTGCCCAAGAAAGTAACTTTTCAATGCCTTTTCATACTTTGTCCAAGTCTAACCATAGATCTCTACTCAGAGAGTACCCTTAATAGACCAGTCCTTCTTTTGGATCTCTTGGCTTAATATGTATACCAAAGGAGAATATGAACTGCCCTTTGTTAATCTTTCACTCCCACTACATGACTGGCCCACTGTCCTTTTCTGATCCAACATCAGATTATCATCTAAGATGATATTCTTTATCCTGCTTGACTTACACAGTTCTTCATTGATAATATGCTTCTTCAGCAGCTCATAGGGCTGGATCAAGACAGAACATGGCATTTAATCAGATCCTTCAAGGAAGTAAGGGAAAGAGGCAGAGATGGACCCTAATGGAGGCATAGAACATTCCAAGTTTCAAATCTTATCATAAAGAATGGCTGAGGTTCACTGTGTAAATCTTTAATCAATTGAATTCTTAGGAATTGTATCTAACATAGCTCCTCTTGGACTGGCCCACCAATGACTAACACTCTATCCATTGTCTTAGATGCAAGAAGCAAGTGACTCTTCCCTATCCTATTTTGCCCCAGGCCTATTCTCCATCCTGTTATTCATTTTCTAGCTCATTACATGGTGTCTTTTGGAATTTTTGCTTTAATCTCCCAACTTCTCAAATTTTTCAGCCAACATTTCTACTTCTTCCTCTAACAGAAACCTACCTCTTCACTGAAGATATTACCATGATTATTTGAGAAGGGAGAGAGATATACTGTGTTGGTTTGATATGGCAATGAGATCTTCCCTGACTATCTCCACCTCCAGCTCCAATCTAGTTTGTTTTTTTAAGTTTAGAAATTAAAGTAATGATTGAGTGAGTATAATGGAACAGAGTAGAAGGATAGACTACTGGGGAATGAAATATGTTTCTTAATTACTGACAGTAGAGCAAGAATGAAGAGTATACTGCTTTAGAGAGGGGATGAGTGGATTTTAATCTGTAAAAATGGAAAGAGTATCCACATCAATAAGATCAGAATTTCAGAGTATGAAAAGAAAGCCATCCTAATGTAAATTCTTAGATCTAATTATGTAGGGAAAGTAGGTTCTAGGATCAGGCTGTGGTGGATGTCACTCTATATTAATGTCTGGAGACTTTGCAGGACCTGTGGGAAAACCCAATGGATTTATATCAATGTTTTGGATGAAGTCCTAGAAGCTGTTGTCTCTAACTGAAATAGCTCTTTCCCCCCATTAGTCACTATATCTGGTGGCAAGGGAGAGGAGGTGAGGGAGAGAGCACCTGGCCCAAAAATCCAATGCCTAGATAATAAGCAAGTAGCAACTAAGATGTACTTGTTATAGTGTGTGTAAATGCCCTTTCTGTTCAACAATTTAATATGAAAGTATTGAGCATCTCCTATATATCAGGTATTGAGTGTTGTGTGTGTGTATGTATATGTGTACATATACATATACATATACATGTATATATGTGTGTAAAGGTATATAGAGGTATAAGACAAATATGAAACCACTCAAGGATCTTCAGGGAAGAGGTGATAAAATGTACACTTAAGTATTAGAATAAATACAAAGTAATTTGGGGATCTGGGGAGAGCACTAGTAATGAAGAAGGGTAACACCCAAAGTACAGCCATGGAAGATAAGCACTTTATCTGTGGCAGCCTAGAGACTGTATAAAGTGGAGGTATGTGGGGAGAACATTCCAATCTGTATAAACAAATGCCCAGAGGCAAAAAAGGGAATGCTTTATACTGAGAACTACAAGTTTGGTGAGCATCTCAATGCCATACCAAAACAACTCTAGAGGAAGTATAGACATCACTATTGATTGTAAATTGAGAGACAGTTTGGTTAAAATGTAGAGTACGTGAGAGGAAATAACACAAAGTGATTCTGGAACAACAAATTGAAGTCAGAGTAAGGAAGGATTTAGATACCAAAAAGAATTTCCATTTTATTCTAGAGGCAATAGAGAACTATTACAGCTTCTTGAGTAGGGTCATGCCAATCTCCTATCTCAGAGCAAATGTTTCAAAGTATTTTCTTCCCATCCTCTCCTTATCAACTTCATCTGTCTCTACCATATAGAGAGTATAACCTTGCCTTCTACTTCCTACTCTATTGAGAAGACAGATAATATTTTACATTAATTTCTTCAGGCTCTTTAAACCTTCTCATCTCTCCTCTTTCCCTTTAGCTTAAAATGCTAGGCAAGCATTAATTATTTATGTAATTCATATATTTCTTTGTATGTTTAATGAAATTTACTCACTAAAGTAATAGAGAGATGAAAAGGCTACTATTAAAATATGGGATTCTTTTCAAACCACGCATCTCCTATAACCAAAGGAAGTCTTCTATGTTGATTATAATAGGGTCTAAAAAATGAAAGACCTTATTTGTGTTGAGTTGATAAAATCCATTAAAGAAACAATGAAAAGATTCATAATAGCTATGTTAACTAACACAAGGAGCTGGTAGCCATTCATTGCAATATCTATGGCCCTCATTGTGTAAGATTTAACCACTAACTAAATGAGTAAAAGAGACTCCTCCCAAGCCCCTGTCAACTGTATTATGGAGACCAGTTTGGGGAACTAGGGAAAATGGCAAAGTAATTTACACTAAATATTAGGTCTCTATTAAATCTTACATCAAAGTAAAATAATGGAAAGCCAGCTAAAGTGCAGAAAATGGTGTGACTGAAACATTATGTGACTATCATATTTTTTACTGTTTTCCTGAGTTTTGAACAATTTCTTAAGTAAGCATGCTTATGCAAGTCATTCTAAGTTTCAACAGGAAACTGTTCTCTGGATTTGGATGTACAAAGAAATCTGACCTGGAAATGCCTTTTTAAAAACATTAACAAGAATTCAAGTTCTTTTCATGAGTTTCCACAGGAAGAGGCATTAACTTGTTTCACTTACCTTTCATTCCATTTTAGGTAGCTCATTTCAGGTGCCTCCCCACAAACAAACCTTTAGAAAAACACCGTTTAATTCAGTACTATCTTGCCCTTCTCCAATGACTTTTAAAACAATGAATATTTCCAATGAAATTTTAATCGGATTTAACAGACCAAATTTTTTCTATAGTCAGTTTTGTGATATTTGTTTCTCTATTTGTGGAAAATTAATTACCTTCCTGCCGATAAATAATAAGCACCAGGAATTTCCTTCTACAAACAGTTGTCAAATCTTGGAAAAAGAGACTGACACTGAACCAGAGGGTTTGGGTTAGAAATCAGCACTTAGCCCTTGGTTTATTGAAATATCAACAGGGAATCGGTCTAGAGACTGTTGTTCTACTTTCTCTACCATTTGGAATCCTATCTATCCTTCAAAATACGGTTCAAATGTCACCTCTTTTATGAATTCAAATCTGAATCTTTTAGCTAAAAGGAATCTCTAACTTCTCAGAACTATTTGAGCATTATCTTAGTTCTAGAATATAAATTCTTGGAAGGAAAGGACTTACTGTATCTTATGTATCATTGTATCTCCTTCAGTATTTATGAAGAATGTCTTACACAAAATGACTAATAAATGTTTGTTAAATGGCTAGATTGGGGCAAGTGAAAGAGCAAGGAGAAAAATGAAATGATCCTCTAACAAGTAAAATTATAGAATTTCAGAACTGGAAGATGCTTAAGAGGTCAGCTATTTCATGTTACATTTTATAGACAAAGGAAAGAGATGGTAAATCATTTGCCCAGGATAATACGATAGGAGAACATGGGCAAGAACCTAAGTCTCATGATTTTAAGTCCAATTGTTGCCCATGTATATTTCACTGATTCTCATCCAATGGCACTTGAGATTGTGAAATGTTTATACCTAAAGCTCATTTTAAAAAACATAAATATTTTAGACTCTCAAGGTCAAGGATTCTTGGTCTGGGTTATAGATTTCAGGGGGTCTGTGAACCTGAATTGGGGGAAAATACATTTTTATTTTCACTAACATCTAACTGAAATAACCATTTTCTCAATTACTTAAAAACATTATTCTAATGAGTTCATAAGCCTTACCATACTGCCAAATAGGGTCCATGACACAAAAATATTTTTTTAAAAAAATCCATAGAAATCCAGCAGAAAACATGTGATTTGTCACTTGTTTATATGAGTAGGGTTTCAGTTTTAAAGGACTGCTCTTTTACAAAAATGAATAATATGGAAATGGGTTTGAGTGATTACGCATACACATATATGTATAATCCAGTGGAATTGCTTGTCCACTCTGGGAGGGGAAAGAAATGAGGGGAGGGAGAAAACATGCATCATATAACCATAGAAAAAAATTATTTTAATTAAAAAAAATACTCTAAAAGATTTCCAACATTTTCTGAATACAGTCAGAGCATCATCCTGCCCACCATTTCTAAAAAGTATCAAAGGAAATGGGAGCCAACTAACCTATACATTAATGATTTATTATGTAGCTTTTCCAAGTACTTCTAGTCTAGTTCTATTTACTTTAAATCATACTGAAGACATTATATGACCCTTAATTTCTTTTTATGAAACTTTTTATGGTATTGACTTATTGTGTTCACATATCACAATGGGCTATCATATTGCTTTATTTTGTTCTCAACCGGTCAAAAATTAATAAGTAAGGAAAGAAAGAGACGTTAGCTAAAAATCTATAATCAAGCCATGAGTAAGAAAAGCAGTGTAGTAGGTTGAGGTTTTGTGGTGGGGGTCAGGGTAGGGGTGAGATGTTTTAAAAAATAAGGTATCAGTTCATTAAAAAAAGAAAGAAAGAAAAGAAAGGTGAAAGTCTTTCTGATGCTTGTTGAAGCCACTAGCATTTTATGTTTTGGGGCCTTTTTGTATTTTCAGAATCATTCCCACTTCTTATAAGGTTTCCTGGAATTTCTAGCTATACCAAATGTGTTCAAGGGGTACAATTCTAGGAATTAGGTCTTTGTAGTTTATAACATTTGTCTCACTAGGTACAAATCATATATACATGTGCCTTGACCAGCATTCTGAGCTAAGCTTATTATATGAAAAAAAAAACCCAAAAAACAAAAAAACGGACTATGTTACCCAGAGCTCAGTTTTCTTATCTCAATAATCTAATAGATTCAAATATCTTTGCTATGCAGATGACTTATAAATCTATATATAGTCTGTCTTCTGAGCTCCAAGCAATCAATAAGTATCAATTAAATATTTGTTAAAGACTTAACTATGTACCTGACCCTGTTCTTAGTTGCTGCTCAATCATGTTAGTTCTTTCCATCTCTTCATGGACCCATTTGGGGCTTTCTTAGCAATTTGCCAAGTGGTTTTCCATTTCTTTCTCTGGCTCATTTTACAAATGAAGTAACTGAGGCAAACCAGGTTAAGTGGGTTGCAAGGATTACATAGCCAATAAGTTTCTGAGGGAAGATTTTAACTCTGGTCTTCCTGATTCCAGGTCTGGTGCTGTATCCACTATGTCACCTACCTGTGCCCAACCCTATTCTAGGTGTTGGGGGATGCAAAGCCAGAAGTAAAACAATTTCTGCCTTTGAGGAATCCAAATTTTACCATAGAACAACATGAACCTGTAAAGGCATATATGAAGGACATACAAAAATAAATAATCTCACATCACCAACTGCTTGTTGGATATCAACCAAATATCACAAATATCTCAGACTCAACATATCCAACAAAAGCTTATCCTCAGCTAATTTAAATCCATCCCTTATCCTACCACCCTTCCTTTAATTCTAGTTTGCAATCTCAGACTCAACCTAGACTTTCCCTCTCCTTTTCTCCTTATATTCAATTATTTCCCTTCTTGTTGATTCAAACTCACAATACGTCTTTCTCTCACTTCAAATAATCACACCCAAACTTATATATTTAAAATGCCAAATTCCTCTAACAGAATGTACACTTTTTGATGGCAGATACTGTTTCTCCTTTAGTCTCTGTGTCCCTAGTCTCTTGTACAGTATCTTTCACTTAGCAGGTGTTTAAACAATTTTTATTGGACTGAAATGGGTTGTATGTACAATGTATATCTGAGAATTTAAATTTTATCATTACCAAAATTGCCTACATCATCTTTAATTCTTAGGCTTCTCTACAGGGTTTTCAGGTATTAGTTCTATTATACTGAGTGTGTTTTTCTGTGTATTCATAAGCTAATATCTCTAAAAAGAAAAAGAGATAGTTTTCTTAGAATTATAAGTCTCTTGCACTGCTTTTGTATATTTGTGAAAAATACTTTGTAATTATCATTTTTGTTGTCACCCACAGATTATGAAACTCCCATACTCTATTCTTTATATAATCTGCTGTATACTTTTTAAGCTCTAAGTATTGATGCTTGAATAATATTATGGCTAAACTATACTTTTTTGTCTGTAATCTACATATATATACAAAATCTATTTCTTTAATGTTTCCTATGCATTTTAAATAACTATAAGTGAATATATCTTGTTTGTATATTAGAATCAGAGACATAGAGCTAAAATTTAGATGCCAACCAATCAAACCCCTTATTTAACAGATGAGAAAAAAATAAAGAAGTTAAGTGACTTACCCCAGCATTATATAACTGGTAAATCTCTGAGATAAGATATAAACCTCACTCTTCCTGACTCCAATTTCATTGTTTTATTACTATGACAATAATCAACATCACCATCATCATCATAAAAGCTCACATTTATTTTAAGATTTACAAAGCACTTCATACATATTTTATTTTCACAACACCTCTGTGGGGAAGGTACTATTGGTATTCCCATTTTGCCGATGAGGAAACTGAAGGTCAGAAAGTAATATCCCTAGGGTCACACAAATGATAAATGTTTGAGGTAGTATTTGAACTCAGGTCTTGTAATTTAATGAATAGACGAATGAAAAGAAACAGATCCTTGCAGTAATCACAGCTTCCTAATTCAGAACATACATTCATCTTATAGATGATGAGATTTATGCACTTTGGTTAAATACTGATGTAAATAAAAATGTATCAGTTTCTCCCCATCTCTACTTTTGGCAGGGCTTTTTGTCCTGTTTCTTCTGATCAACCAGTCATCTTTTCATGTATCATCCTCAGCCCAGGCCTTCCCTTTCCAGAAAACACTTGTTCTTTTCTGTCTTCTTTACCTGAAACTTATCAGTCATCTCTTCTACTGTCTCAGAGGCTCGCCCTATCAACTTTTCAAAATAAAGGCTACCTATTCTTATCAATTGGCTTACTCTTTAAAAGGAGTCTTCTGCAGATAATTCTTTAAAAAAGGGGACATATACTGTAGCCAGCTTAAACTCTCACTCATTTTTAAATTTTCAGTGTATTTATACCTCAGAAATCAACAAAACCTACAAAACAGGGCTTGATTTATTATTTATTTTATCATTTTTTATTATTATAATTACTGAATTTTTTTACTTAAGGAAGTGAGGATTTAATGAGCAGAATATAGCATATGGCTTTACAGAGCACAAAAGCTGGTCTAGCTCAAAATACATTGGCCACTATGTAAAACATTGCCTGGTATAGCTTCTTTTAGCTAGTCTTAGGGAATTTAAGGCAGGAGCGTATGGGTAAAATTTTTACAACTGGCTTTCCAGAGGAGGAAAGAAAAAGGGTACTCGAGACACACTTTTATTTTATTTATTTAAAAATCCTTACCTAATTTTAAAATTCTAAGATGAAAGAGGGTCAAGGGCAAGGCAAACAGGGTTAAGTGACTTATAGAATCCTTTCAAAATAAAGTCTCTTGTGTTTTGAAAAAAAAATCTATATTCTGCTCATTGGGTCCTATTCTGATTTCTGCTTTTCTGATATAATCTTTAGTCTTTGCTTACTCCACTTAAGCAGCTATATATCTAGAATATAAATTCTAAATATTGGAAACATTATCAAAAAAATGAAATGGGGAAAACTTTCCTGATGATGCCCTCTAAATTCACAAATCATTCATTTACAAACAACTGTAATATCACTATAATTATCATGCAATTGTAGGATGACATTAGAAATTCTTTCTTATTGAAGATGACTCTCATCTAAAAAACTGCCAATTACATAGTAATTAGAGTGGGAATTGTATAGTTATTATGCCTTAGATTGCATGGCAACTATAATTATAGCAACTATTTAAATCTGTATTAATAATCATATAATTGCTTGGCAGTTGCTAGATAAATTAGAAGATGTTTGATGCCTCCAAAATATAGATTCCAAATAAATTCTCTGCTGAGATAAAGAGAATCTTATTTGAAACAGTTTTTCAAAAACAAGCAATCTATGCAAAGGGCATAAAATAATTAATCAATTAACACACATTTAAGTGCTTTCAAACAAGGTTTACTATTTTTTTAAACAAGGGAGTGGGAGTTGGTACAAAGAAAGACAAAAACATCCTCACTAGCCTAAAGGAACTCACGTTCTAATGGACCACACAACATGTAACTAGATACAAACGATAACTATAGAGAAGAAAGAAGACCAAATATCATAATAATCCATTCTGTGATGAGAGCTGGTAAGAGAAAATAACTAAAGTATATTTCATATATTCTTTTTGTACCTCTGTTACCACTCACTAACTTTCCTCCCACATAGAAGATCGCCTTTGTAACAAATACACATGATAAAATAAAACAATGCTTTGGAATATAAACTCTTTGGCAGTTAGGATGATTTGAATTTTGTAATTTTATTCCCAGTACTTAGAATATTATCTGGCACATGGAGGACACTTAGTAAATACTGTTTGGTTGATTGATTGAATGAATGAATGAATGAATGACCAAATGACAAAGACAATTTGGCAAAATATGTCTTGAGGAATAGCCCTCAAATATCTAGGATAAATTATATACTGTGAAACTTAATCTTTTGTCTATTCCTACCTTAATCAAATACAATGAGAGATGTCAACATTTCTTCTCATCTTTTTTTTTATTAATTCTTAGGAGCTGCAAACTTCTCCAAACACAAATCATTGAGGTAGAGGAAGCAAGATATAAACTGTTAAGGAAAAATTAGTTTTGTTTCACAAATTCATAGAATATTAGAGATGGAATGGTGAATATATTGGCCCAAAGTCATAGGGGAGTAAGTGGCATTTACTACTATGTCAGGATCACTCTGTATCCTGCAAATGCAAAAATAAACATTGATGCTGCTGTAATAGAGCTCATCAACTTGGTATACATCTAATATAAGACAGAACATGATAAATCCATTTCCAAAGTACCAGAAAATGCTGTGAAACATCCAGAGAAAGAAAGCTCAATTATAATCTGGGAAAGCTTCACAAAGGAAGAGTAAATAAGATGTATGGTGGAATTCTGGGGATGGGTTAATTTTTAACCAGTAGAGAAGAAGAGGAGGCACTTTCAGGCAAAAGGCACAAACAGCAGAGAGGGCAGATTCTGCAGAAAGGGCAATGAAGGTTTCAGACTGACTAAGACATAGAAGAATTGTGATGACATATGACAAAGCCCATTCAATCTAGAGTCTTAAGTCCCGGGTCTAAGCCTTAAACCACTTCTTCCTCCTGAGGAATCTTGGTCAAGTCTCTGAGCCTCACCTCCTTCATTTATAAAACTAAAGGGTGGAACTGTAGTTTCTGAAATCTTCTTCCATCTTCATTATGTGATAGTGGGTATTGTGAAATAATACTAATTAGATAGGGTGGCACATACCTGTGCTTCATAATAGGCTTAGAGCTGGAAGAGATCCTAGATATCATTTAGATCAACTTCTTCATTTTGCAGACTAGGAAACTAAGGCCAAGAAATGTTAAATGACTGGTCCAAGGCATTTTAGAGGGTAAGTGACAGAAGCATATCTCATTGTTTCTTCATGCCCAACATTCTCTCCATTGTGTCACATTGCTTCATAGTAGTCATTGCTAGTTTTCCCTTGAAAATCTCATGAGAAGACCCCAAATTAGAAAATAAAATATTCAGTTCATACTCTTAACACACACAAGCCAAGCAACCCTGGACAAGTCATGTAACCTCTCAGAGATCTGGGCAGGTGTAAGTTTCAGATAAGTACTAATGTGTATCAGTGGAGGGAATTTCCTCAGTTGGCAACACTCTGTGCCAAAATAATCACAGTGCCAATCTTTATCCTCTATATATTGAACAATTATCATGTGCTCAGAACTGTGTTGGTTGCTGTTGTTAGATCATACAAAGAAAAAAAATGAACCCTACTTTTAAAAATATTGCTATCTTTGGTCAAAAAGTTTCCACTGTATTCTGTAGTGAGAACAAGAAAGGGCAGAATAGATTACAAGACCTATTTAATGGTCAGACCCATTCCTGTTGGTGATGGTAAGGATTAAACTTCAACCCTTAGGAGGAGAATACAGGCCAAAATAAGAGTTACTCCAAGTATAAAATATTTCTGCTTTGAGCCAGACATTTATTAAGAATCCAAATGTTTCCTCTCAGGGACATTTTTAATAACTACCTTAATGTTTCATTTATAGAACTATGATTTAGGCTTAGAAGAAAGCATGTAATTAAAAAGAAAGCAATAAACTATGTTCTCTTTTGTCTTGTCTCACTCAAGGGTCATTGCTCTGATTTTGAAAATATTCCCAGAAAAATCTCAAAACTTTATCATAGTTCACAGTGGCAAATAAGGAGCTGATGTAGTTCTCTGTGTATTCTCTCTCTCTCTCTCTCTCTCTCTCTCTCTCTCTCTCTCTCTCTCTCTCTCTCATCCATCCCCTACACATCTGCCATATTGATATCCCTAGACCTCAGGTCTAAGCACATTAAATTAATCAAGAAACTTCAGTGGCTCTCCATTTCCCTAGTGGCAGAATATAATCTTCTGTTTGACTTTCAAAGTCCTTCATAATCTGGTTTTCTCAGATGGTTACTTTTTACTCCCCTTTGTGTATTCTGTACCTAATTGCTCTTCTTGATAGCTGATCGTTCCAGACTCTGTACCTTTGTATAAGGTGGTCCCTTATTCCAAAAATGCTCTTGTGTCACTTACACTTGGAACTCCTAACTCCTATCAGGGCTCAGCTCTCAAATGTTTCATCAAGAGATCTTTTCTAATTCTCCCAGTTGTTAGTGTCCCCTGATCACTGTGCGTTGACTTGGTATATATCCTGTATTTAGTTGTGAACATCTTGTACCATTTTAACAGACTGTAGACTGCTTAAGGGTAGCAATTGTCTCGTATTTGTATTTGTGTTTCCAGGGCTTAGAATAATGCTTGATACATAGTGAATGTTTAATAAATATTTTGAATTGAATAATTGATTGAGAAGAGATGGACAATATTGGAGTTTCTTCAGTCTTTCATGTATTAAGCTTTCCTTAGACAATCTAGTAAAACCTATGAACCACTTCTTAAAATGATATTTGTTTCTTATATTCGTAATTGGAGACACTAAATTAATGGAAAAATCATGCAACTTTTTTATCAAAGTTAATGGACCTCCTGGATCTCAAGTTAAGGACCCCTAGAGTAGACATCTTTCAAGATCACTAATACTGTCTTTTATTCAATATTTTAAACCATTTAATTATTTAAGCATGACTATCAATTTTTGAAGATTGTCATATTCACTAAGTATGTGCTACTTTTAGGGAGCTAGGTGTGGGTGAACAGTACCTTGGACTTGGAATCAGTAAGCAATGAAATTGAATTCTACCTCAAATACTTACTAGTTCTATGACCTTGAGCGAGCAATTTAACTTCTTTCTCAGCCTCAGTCTCATAATCTATAAAATGGGGATAATAATGACATGAATTCAATAGCTGCTATGAGAATCAAATAAGATAAAATATATAAAGAGTTTTAGTACTATATAAATGTTATGATCTTGATCATTGGTATTGTTGTTATCTTCATGATCAATTTTATTTCTTTTCAGAGTTAAAATTATGTCATGAATTCAGTTCAAATATATAGGACACATCATCACATGATTGGTCCTCCATGATTTGGGCATGTATTTAAAGTTCTTACATTTAGTAATTTGGGGTTGATGATCTTTCAGCTACATTATTTTTTCAAGGTGCCTCTTGTGACCAGCCAGTGGAATGCATTTGTGAAAAAGGGACTAAGAGTTAGAAAAAGATTATGGGATATCAGAGATAAGGAGTAAAGTCAGCTAACTCATAAATACAGGAAGAGAATCCACAGCCTTGACTTTGTGTATATCAAATACCAAAAAAAGTTTATGGAATTCATGGAAAGATGGGAGAGAAAAAATACAGAAGTTAGAGGGTGTCCATGACTTAAAAAAGAAATGCATATATCTGATCCTGAATAGAGATCAAGGGAATACAAAGTAGTAAAGGGAGCTAAATTTGGATATGATTCTGTTGTATCAAATCCAGATTGAAATGTTTATTTTTTCCTACTATAACTCTAGGTTTCTTTTTAGGCAAACATTTGAGAAGACTTGAATAATTAGTTATAGTAGTAGGATAGCTAACACTAACAACAATAGCAGCAATAACAGGAGAAAAGCATCATGACAAGAACTAGGGAGGTGTGGTTGGATGCCAAGCCTAGAGTCTGGAAGACTCATGTTCAGTTCAAATCTGGCCTTTCTAGCTGTATGACCCTGGGCAAGTCGCTTAATTCCAGTTGCTTAACCCTTACCTCCCTTCTGCCTTAGAATACATAGTATTGATTCTAAGATAGAAGGTAAAGGTTTTAAAAAATGGATATTGATGAGATGGTTTTTAAAAGGATATTGATGAACTGAGAAACATCTGCACTAGGACAACCAGGATAGTGAGGGACCTCAAGATATTTAACCTGAAATACTATTGTGCTAAAAGGAATAATGAACTGGAGGAATTCCATGTGAACTGGAATGACCTCCAGGAATTGATGCAGAGTGAAAGGAGCAGAACCAGGAGAACATTGTAGACAGAGACAGATACACTGTGGCAAAATCGAATGTAATGGACTTCTGTACTAGCAGCAATGCAATGATCCAAAACATTTCTGAGGGACTTATGAGAAAGAATGCTATGCACATCCAGAGAAAGAACTGTGGGAGCAGAAACACAGAAGAAAAACAATTGCTTGACCACATGGGTCCATGGGGATATGACTGGGGATGTAGACTCAGGGGTTGGCAAAGTATGGCTCTCAAGCCATATCTGGCTCCATCTCCCGACCGACCAGTTCAGGCAGAGCCCCAGGGGGGCCTTCAGCCCCCACCCCATATTCCAGCGCCTTCCACCTCCATCCTCCTTCCACAGGCGTTTATGGCTCTCATGGCCAAAAAGGTTGCTGACTGTTGCTCTAAACGATCACCCTAGTGCAAATATCAATAATATGGAAATAGGTCTTGATCAATGACACATGTAAAACCCAGAAGAACTGCATGTTGGCTATGGGAGAGGGGAGGGAGTAGGGAAGGAAAAGAACATGAATCATGTAACCATGGAAAATTTTTCATAATTAATCAGTAAAATAAAAATAAATTAAAAAAAGATATTTAACCAGAAAAGGGAAAACTTAAGGAGGGGGGGTAGAATATTGGCTGCTTTCATGTATCTGAAGAACTATTGATTGAGAAAGTTGTTTATTATACATATTCTGCTTGACCCTGAGGGCAGAATTAGAGCAAGAGGTAGATGTTTTAAAAAAAGGAAAGTTAGTCTAGACATAAGGGAAAACTCTTACTAACACAAATCTCTAAAAGTAACATGGATCTCCTTGAAAAATAGGAGGTTCACCCTCATTTAAGGTTTTTAGGCAGAGAAGACATTTGTAGAAGTCATTTTTGTTCAGATATAGGTTAGACCAGATTCTATTGGGATCCCTTCCAACTCCAAAGTTCTATGATTCTGTAAAGAATTAGGGATCTGGGTTAGAAAACAACAGCAGCAATAATGAATTTATCTAGGAATTGAGGAAAGTGTTATTGAAAAACTTACATTAGTGTGAAGATGAAATCTTACAGAGACATTCTTTAATAGCTTGAATTTAATTTTGCAAAATTCTATTATCTCAATGACCCTACTATTTTTGTTATGTTCTGAATAAGATTTGATAACTAGTACCATAGATTTTCATTTAAATCAAGTTCTCCCCTCACTTTGGGATGTTTAAATTATATAAAGTTGAATCAAGACAATCAATATGTTCTTTAGGAGACACACAGAATGTGACACCAATGTAGAATCATAATAGCTTATATTTATACAGTGCCTTGTAATTTATAAAGTTTTTACTTTTTTTTTTTACAAAAACTACAAAGTAATTCATTTTAAAAATCATACAAACACTGAATGTTAAGGGAGTAGGGTTTGTTTTTTTAAACCCTTACCTTCCATCTTAGAATACCTAGGCAATAAGGGTTAAGTGACTTGCCCACAGTCACACAGCTAGGAAGTGTCTGAGGCCAGATTTGAACCTACAACTTCCCATCTTTAGGTCTGGCTTTCAAGCCATCCAGATGCCCCCTGAAGTTTTCTTTGGATGATTCTTCCTCTCCCCCACTCCCATTTAATAGATAAGAAAAATGAAGCTCAGAAAGCTCAAGTGATTTTCCCACAGACATACCAGCAGTAAAATGGTACAACTGGGACTAGAACCAAAGCTTCTAATTCCAAATCTAGGCCTTATTTCCATTGTTGAGCCAAGATTCATAAATTTACAAATAGAAGGGCCTTAGAGGTCATCTAGTACAACTTCACCATTATAGAAGGGGAAAATGAATTGCAAAGACTTGTCAGTGACACAGATTTTAAGATCTGGAATTTGAACTTAGGTCCCATGATTCCAATTTCAGCATTCTTTTTAATTCTATTATACTATTTATATAATATACAGTATCCAAATAACTAGGTAATAATGAGTCTTGGCCCTACTAAATTTCTTAATTTCAGCTATTTGATAAGATGACAAATTACATCCCCTTAAATTTAACCAGTTCACTAACACAGAAGCAAAATTCACCAAAATATGTGAATAAAAGATAACAGTATAGGGGGCAGCTAAGTGGCTTAATGAATTGAGAGCCAAGCCTAGAGACAGGAGGTCCTGGGTTAAAATATGGATTCAGACACTTCCTAGCTATGTGATCCTGGGCAAGTCACTGAACCCCCATTGCTTAGCCCTTACTACTCTTCTTCCTTAGAACCAATATTGGTTCTAAGATGAAAGGTAAGGGTAAAAAAAAAAAAAGACAACAGTATAGCCACTACTTGGTGAATGGGATTGCCATAACCACTAGCAAAGTAATCAGAGTGAACCCTTAAAAGAAAGACAACACACACACACACACACACACACACACACACACACACACACACACACAGCAAATCCACCATCTTCTTAACATGAATAATAATAAAGCAGGCTACTACTATGTCCTTATCACAACAAAGCAAAGATACAATGTCCACTCCCATTTTCCCTTTTCCCTCCTTCCCCCTATTATTTGACCCTTAATGATTTCATGCCAAAAAGAGGAAGAGATAAAACAAAACCTATGGATGAGATAGCAAATATTTGGGGAGAGGATGAGTTTTCAACTTCCACTCAAATCACATCCTAGGTAGTTCTATCTAGCCTACTCTTGGGGCTTGCAAACACTGCACTCCAAAATTTCACCTAGCAAGCAGCAGTCAAGGATGGGCTATGAATTGACCACAAGTCTTAGCAGCAAAATGACTAATAGCTCCAAAATCTGCAAATACCAGTTGCAACCACCAACCAAAAAGCCATCTCTGCATGACATTCACAATGTGGGCAAGACAGTGCTCCTGGAGTAGGCACCATTACCAATCCTGTGAAATAGTTTCTGTTTTCATCCCCATTTTATATGTGGGCTAACAAAGGATCATAGAGATGAAGTGCATAGGGAGGTGTTTACACGTGCATGTGTGTGTATACAAATATAACCTTTACCAATTTTAAGGTGCTTTGTAAACCTATTATTATTATGTGTGATTCTGTATTTATGTGGGGGAGAGAGCAGGAACCCTGGTTGAACAATAGTAGTATGGACTGGGTTGACAGGAGCCTGACTATTTGATGGAAGAAAAAAAATTAGTTTATGGGATTTCGTTTAGACAGAGAAGCCAGTATGAGATAATATAGCTAACATTCTGGGAAATTAAAGGAGAGACAGAAAGAGATAGGTTAGGAAGATTTTTTGTTGAAGTGGTCTAGTTCATTCTTGTTTGAATCATTTAACTGCTTAGTGTTTCAGAAAATGAGGGCTCTGTTATATGAGTAGTAATGAGTGATGAGTATAGCGAATATTTAAAAGGCACATATCATCTGCAAACCCATATTTTAGAGAATTTTTATGGATATTTCATATTTCCAGCCTCCTGTCAAAATAGCCAAATGGCAGCAAAAATGGATGATCTGAATTTCTTCTGAATAATCTATAAGAGAGAAAATGGGTAAAAAGCAATTCAATAACTAGAAACCCAGCAGTAGGTAGGGAAAGAAAGAAAATTAAAAGTAATTCCAAGATGGGGAAAAAGTTAATAAATAACCATGAATTGACTGAAACAGCCTTGCAGTTAGGTACTTACCTATATATTCACAGTGGGCAAGAACTTAGTTTTGTTGAACAGAAATGAAAATGTAGCATTCATACACTTAGTGACTTGGTGCAATCTCAACAGGGGAGGAAAACTAGTCAACAGTAGTGGGTAGATATTTTTTAATTATTTATTTATAATGCTTGCATATACAAACCAACTAGTAAACTTGCTTTATTACATATTTTGCAATGAAAAGTGCTAAATTATCACAGAATGGCATCAGAATTCTGAGGGTACATGAACTGTAAAAAGGCATCTGGAAAACATTTAAACTCTGTCATGGGAAACCATTTCTAAGTGGACTTTCTTTAAATGTTGGACCAGCCTGAGAAATCTCTCAGAAGTGCAAATCAGGCACTTTTCCAATGTTCAGTGGTCATTATAATGTCCTGAAGTGACCCTGTTGTTGAAGCAATACTTCATGAAGGGGTAAAGAGAAGTAAGGGAGGTGACCCCCTAGAATAATAATCTAGAAAAGGTGTTAGTATCTTCAGTGGGTGGGTGGCACTAATGATCCCAGGAGCTGCAATTAGAACTCCCAGTGAGTAGATCTTATCAGCTTCATATGTATGTAATTCATTTAGTTCTCCTTCCTGTCACATAACCTGTAAAACTTGAAATTAGAAAAAAGGTGCTATGCCTTCCTCTTGGAAGTTATCAGATGCCAGGGCAACTCTTGAACCTATTTTCCTAATTCAGATTTTAATTGGACCTAAGAGGTGACTATTTATATAAAATAGATGACAAAGATAGGCTTAGAAAGGAGGTTTAGTTTGCCATTATAAATCTCACTTGCTATAGTTGCTACTTCCATTCTCTCTTCTCTTCTCATTTAACTCCCTTTTACCCTACTGCCCAAATAATCTTTCCTATGCACATATCTGATTATATCATTCTTTTCTTCAAAAAATCTTCAACACTTCTTTATTCGGTATTGGTTCCCTTTTACTTACACTTTAAATTTCAAGTTCCTTTGTTCTTCAATGCCCTTCATCATTTGGTACCATCCTTCTTTTCAAGCCTACTTTCATATTACTTCCCTCCTTCCGCTCTAAACTTTGGTCCAAATAATGCCTTCCAGTTCCAACATTCCAACATTGTATTGCTAAGGATATAGCCCAAGTCACTGAAAAAAAGTAAGACTCCATATACATAAAATTACTTATGGCAGTACTCTTTTATGGCAGCAAAGAATGGAAATACAATAGCATATGAATGTAGTAGAATATTACTGTGGTATGAGAAATGAGGAATGTGATTAATTCCAAAAAGCATAAAAAGATTTACATGAATTGATACAGAATAAAGAAAGGAGAGCCAGGAAAGTATACACAGTGACGATATAGGGAGAAACAAATTGAAGCAATTGAAGATGGAAGTTAAATTGAAGAGGAAAATTAAAGCAATTGAAGATGAAAGTTAAAATTAAAAACATGTATGGCTCCAAAGAAGAAATACAAAAAGATAACCCCTATCCCTCTCCTTTGCAGGGGTGGAGTCTGTTGGTATGAAACATTACATATAACATCAGATTTATCTATATGTTGCTTAGTTTTTTTGTTTTTTTAACATCTATTAATATTCATTTTTTAGAAAAGTTAACATGGTTACATGATTCATGCTCCTACTTTCCCCTTCACCCCTGGCCCTCCCCCTCCCCCTGGCTGATGCGTATTTCCACTGGTTTTAACTGTTGCTTAGTTTTTTGAGTTTTTTCTTTTTCTTTCTAAAAATTTTTAGAAGAGATGTCAAGGAATGGAGAGGTACAGGGAGAAATCTAGGTGAAGCAAAAACAAATATACTAATTAAATTCCATTCAACATAAAGAAAGTATTGCTTTTGCTTTTTTATGAAGTAAAATAGTGGTAGCCTTTAAATATAAACACTAATGACCCCCATAAGACAAGCTATTAATTAATCCTAATGGAAGATTCAAAGAAATCAGTAATATTTCCCCAAAGCCAGAGTCCTGGGGCACTCCATCCAATCTCTTCTCAGCTATCATCATTCCTTTCTTAGAACAAATGCACAGCTAGCAAAATAACAATCCTTTTAGTTGTGAGTGTCTACCAAGATAATAGTTATCCCATTTTGGCCTACTGTAAGGATAGAGGGATAAGGGATAAGGAAAAATGCAAAATTGTCTCTAAAAGGGAGAGAGGAGGAGGTGCGTTTCTTTTTCACTTCTATCACTATCTAATCATTAGCTCCCTGGACTAGAAATCAATATTAAGACAAAATCAACTTTTCACAAACTTTTCACTAAGATGAACAGAGTATCTGCCTATTTTATATGTTTTTAGGGGACACTAGAAGGCTTCTTACTTCAAACTATATTATTTTACTTTGTTTTTGTTGGTAACAAAAGCCAAGGTGATATACAGACCTTATGTCAGAAGTTTGGTTCCATTTGGTTTAAGTTTCCTCTTTCAAAATATAAATGTTCCTACAATATTTAACACACTGAGCTAGTTATTGCTCATTCTCACTTTCTTTGTCTTCTTCCCAACTGATGACCATCTCAAATGAAAAGAACAGAGAATAGAATAGAGCCCAGGGGATCACATTAAGACAAGAGGAGAGGAAATTGGATGTGTAATGGCACTGACTGGAAGATAGGCCTGACTTTGGGGGAAAGAATTTTCCAGAGAACACTATGAAGACATTGGAACCCTGTGGAAATGGGGAAAGAAGTGGGTGCTGGTAATGAGATTCCTAAAAGAAAAAATAGAGCTCCAAAGATAATATTTGTGTCCTTCATAATTTTTCTTAGTTTTCCATCCCCCTCCCCACCTCCCAAGCTAGAAAGGAGAAAAATAAACCAAGGGCCATATATAAATAAAAAGCTAAATACTCTGACTAAATTTGGATATTTTTTCTGTTTGAGAAATAGAAGGCTTTTGGCTCATGCCCTTTAAAAATAAGAATAGATAGAACTTTACTGGTTAAATATGTACTTCAGTTCAATTAATAATAATTTATTATGTACTAGGATGAAAGATTTTAAAAAGAGGGAAAGACAGGAAAGCAGAGAAGAAAAGAAATTTCAGAAAAAGAATGAGAGGAATGGACAGAAACAAAAAATACAGAAAAGGAAAAAGAGATAGAAATAAGGAAAAGGAATAAAGGATAGAAGAAAATAGATGTGGACTCTTTTTATTATTAAACAATAAAAAGTTGTACTATATGCAAGGAAACCATAGTAACAGACCAAGACAGAAAATATGGTTGGGGCTGCAATAACTTTTTTTAGTTAGTATTGTCTTGTGGGTTAAAGGATATCAAGCCAAGGGTGAGATATAGCACTTAGGTCAGAAGTTGCCTACCCCTCCTTCAATCTAGTTTACTACAAGCTTGTCTACAGTGCAGTTATGGATCAATGGATCAGTGCTGCTTATATAAAGAAAGAGAAGTCAACAAGCCTTTGTTGTTTCAGAATTCCTATGCTGGCTTGGTATTCTGACTTCCCAAACTTGTCTTTGCTTATATTCTTTTTGTTGTTTTTTTTTCTCATTGTCCCAGATTCCAACTTCATATTTTGGACTCTATCTTCCATAGCCT
This sequence comes from Gracilinanus agilis, assembly GCF_016433145.1. Classification (NCBI taxonomy): domain Eukaryota; kingdom Metazoa; phylum Chordata; class Mammalia; order Didelphimorphia; family Didelphidae; genus Gracilinanus; species Gracilinanus agilis. Next base: position 474,446,325 of record NC_058132.1, read on the forward strand.
ATCTTCTGGAGTCTGACCCTGGCGTGAAATTTGGACTCTGACTCCCCTTCTACTTAAAACACTTAACCCTTGGTCTTCTGATTTTGATTTTGTTTTCATCCTGGGCCTGAATCTACCACATTCTATGGACTCCAGATTCTGGCTCTCATCTTGATCTGCTGCCAGCCCATCTACCTCTCTTTTGTTTGTTGATTACTTAAAATAGACACAGTTTGCTGCCCTGGTTAGTCTAGACAAAAGACCAGATAAGCACCAGTGGTTGTGAGTGAACTTCCTGTGTAGGACCATTTTTCTAAAGCTAGAAAGGAGCTTATCAACCATCTAAAAGAATGCTTATTTAAAAATATCATCTGAGACTTTGACAGGTTAATTAATATCCCTAAGGTCCTAAGGTAGCAAACAGTGGAACAGAGATTAAAACCTAACCCTCTGACACAAAATTTAATGCTCTTTTCATTGTACTATGTCTTTGACAAACCTCCAATTAAAATAGTTAATGAGATTGTATTACCAAATAAGTAAAATATACAAGCTGTCAAATTTTGGGGAGAGAAAGCTGTTATTTAAATGAACATGTTTAAGAGAAAATACAGAGATTCCTGAGTCAGTCAAATCTTAAGTGTGGTTAAAACCACCTCCATTATTGATCTTTATTTGTTATAGCTGGCTGTGTTTGATACAGTGTTTGATTACTATATATCAGAATTATACATCTAATTGTAAACAAAGTTTGTTATCCAGTCCACAAGAGATTCTAAGTTTCTTGAGTGCAGGAACTGTTTTGTTTTGTTTTGTTTTGTTCTTCTCATCTTTGTTTTTGTATCCTCAGACTAGAATAGAGTATTCAATCACTGTTGAATTGAATTTTGACATATATATGCATATAAATGTATATATACAAACATAATTTTGATATGCCTATATGTACATATATGCAAACATTTTTGCATAGACTGAAAAAGTCATGCACTGAGAGTGTCCACAACCATGTTATCTTTGGGGAATAGAAACTCCTCAAAGGAACTTGACCTTACTTTTTAGTTACTCTCAAAAATGTATTGAGTTTGACATTCTGCATAATTCCATGTTCCCCAGAGCACTCCGTGGCATTTGATGATCATTAGATAATTCACAAACTCATTCTGTGCTAAGTAAAATCTATAATCACTCCATTATGGATAAGGAAGTTGAAACAAAAGATGCTGAGACTAGCCCAGAGTTACAGAAAAAGTTAATAGGAATACCAGTAACAAAACTTCATAATTTCTGAGTCTTTGAGTTATACTTTTTTTAATGTGTGTCAAAAATTACCTGACTCCCTGACAATTTGCTATCCAATTCTAGTTAGCTGAACCAATTATTTATAGCTATAAACTGAGACATAGCCACATTTTAAGACAAGTTCTGGCTATGGGCAGGAGGTAAATAAAATAGCCCTATTTCATGAGGTACTTAGTTCAATATTTAGCTCTAGTCCTCTAAATTTCATTAAAATATCCTTGTTTTTATTTCATATCACAATGGTTTCTCTTTGTACTCATCCTACCTCTTCTTCACATTCCCATCAACTAGTGCAACAGAGAAAAAAAAAAAAGAAAGAAAAGCTAACAAAACCAACCAAAGCATTGACTGTGTTTATCCTGGTCTTTTACATTTATCAGCTGTACTCATCACATTGTTAGGTTTAATATTATTCATTTCGTTTATTCAGAGTTCACTCATTTGTGAATCATTGTTAATTTTATTTATATTATTGTAATCATTGTGTATGTTGTTCTACTTTTATATGCATCAATTTGTATGTCTTCTTAAAAAAATTTTTTTCTGAATTCTTTACATGAAGCATTCATCAGAAGCAGTGTGGTTTAAATGGCTAACAAGCTAGCCTTAAGCAAGGAAGGACTGAGTTTAAGCCCCACCTCTGACATATACTGAGTGTATGACTGGAAGTAAATTGTTTATTTTCTCTCCCCTTTAGTCAATTAAGACTATAAATTGAAGAAAAGATACCAATTTGTATCTGATAAAGAGAGCTTCCTTAACTAGGCAATGACTGGGTGTGGCAGTGGATAGAGTGCTAGGTCTGTAGTCAGGAATATCAGAGTTCAAATTAAGATTCAAACACTACTAGCTCTGTGACTCTGAGCAAGTCGGTTAACCTTGTTTCCCTTAGTTTACTCATATCTATAATGAACTGGTTAAAGAAATGGCAAACCATTCTATTATCTTTGCCAAGAAAACCCAAATGGGGGCAAGAAGGGTCAGATATGACATATATATAGGGGTCAGATGACTGAACAACAACTCACCTGATAATTCTCTTTTCCAGTGAAATCACATGTCTAATCTATCATTTGTTACAATATAATAATTTTCCAATTACAGCGGCAGACTATACTTTTTCCAATCATTCCCTAATCAAGGGACACTACTTTATTGTCAGTTTGGTGGGGTAAGGAACCATAAAACTTGTTATGAATGAATTCTGAATATTCTGAGTCATAAGACTTGTCCTTTTTTCTTTGACTTCATACATGGTACATGTCAAACTCCATCCTTATTTTGTGAGTTCTAGAGCTCCTTCTTAACTCACTGATGGATGCCAACTCTTGGATTCTTCTAGCTTATTATTTCTGCTATTTACATGTTTATTCTGTCTCAATCTCTTGTCTGACCTCTCATGATTTTTCCCTATCTATACTATTTGTCTATTATGTCCCTGACCTGAGGCATTCAACTAGAATGTTCTTGCTAAAGTCTTGACATTAGGTGATTATTGGGTAATGCTCCATAAGGGAGGCTATGTGAATAGAGAGAAGGGGACACATACAAGAGATGATGTGAAGGTAGAAGAGACAAGACTGAACAACAAATTGGATATATAGGGTGAATGTGAGTGTGGTTCTGAGAATGATATGAAGGTTGCAAGCCTAAGTTATTGGGAGGATGGTAATGTTATGAAGTACCAATAGGTAAATTGGAAAGGAAAGAAAATTTGAAGAAAAAGAAAAACAAGAAATGAGCAATGTCACAAAAAATTAAAGAAGAGAGTATCCAAGAGGAAGTAGTGACTAGCATCAAAGGTTGCAGAGAAGTCAAGGATGAGAATTCAGAAAAGTCCATTAGATTTAACACTTAAGAGATAAGAGAATGAAGCTCAAGTTAAATAATGAAGTTGGAAGCAATACTACAGAAAGTTTAGAAGAAAGTGAAACAAGTAGAAGCATTAACTTTAAAGTGACTTTTTCTAAGAGTTTATATGAGAAAGGGAGGAGATATAGGGTAAGAACAAGCAGGGATGGCTGGATCTATCAAGAATTATTTTTAAAGATGAAGAAATGAGAATCTTTGCAGGTACCAGAGAAGAAATCAGTAAATGAGGACATTTGGGAGATTAAAAATAGAGAGAGTATTGTTAACTGTGGAGAAATCTATTGGAGTAGAAGGTAAGGGAGAGGATCAAGCATGCATGTATTGGAATTGGCCTTGTCATCAGACTGAGGTGAATGAAAAGACAGTGGGAGAAGGTGCCTGAATGATATGAGATGAGGAGGGGAGAAAAAAAAAGTTCTTTGGTTCTCTTTCCAGTAAAATATGAGGTTCTTATCTAAAAGAGAATAGATTGAGAGGTATATTGGGAGACTCTTACAAAAAAATTTGAATTAGCCACTGTGGTGAATAAGATAGCAAACTGATTTTTTGTTGTTATTCAATTGTATCCAACTCTTTGTGATTCAGTAGATCATAGAATATTAATGCTGCCTTTGAGGTTTTCTTGGCAAAGATACTGGTGTGGCTTACCATTTCCTTCTGTGGATATTAAGGCAAATGGAGGTCAGGTGTGTTGACTATGGTCACAAAGCTAGTAAATGTCAGAGACCAGATTTGAACTCAGGTCTTCCTGACTCCAAACCCAGCACTCTATCCACTGAGCCATCTAGCTGCCTTGGGACTCGAGTACCATCTGTCTATTAAATAGTGTTGGTCAACAGTTGGTGGTGGTGATGAGGAATATGGATCCCTTCTCTACAATGATTTTTCTCCTCCAGAGAAACTGTTGAACCAGCAGGAAACAATCCTGGTCATTTAGAAAACACTGCTATCAGTCTGAAGGATAATTGTCAAAATGTTAGTGCAATTTGACTTTCCTGGAGCACACTGCTTCCTGTCTGATATTAGAGGGGACAATCTAGCCAATCATACTAGGTGAGAAAGAATAGCATTCCAAGAATCCTGTTTCAAGAAAAAAAAATGAAAGAATACTTCATCCAGGGAAGATCAAGGAGACTTGTCTAGTCATAACACAAACTATGAGAAGAACAATGTAAAATCATTTGGAAAAGATAGATTGAAACCAGGTCATAAAGAGCTTTTAAGGTCAAAAAACAACAAAAAATTATATTTTATTCTAGAGGCAATATAGAGTCACTGAAAATCCATGGGGAGCGGAAAGAGATGTTTAAACCTATGCTTTACCAATAGCAATTTGGCAATTCTATAATGGAATGCAGAGAAGAGAGACTAGAGACAAAGAAACCAATTCAGAGACTATTATAATAGTTTAATTGAGAGGTAATGAGTACCTACCCTAGCCTAGTGGCTTTGTAAATGAAAAGGATGGATCATTTTTAAACAATGATCTAAATATGAAGAAGTTCATTTAAAAAAAAACTTGGAAAGACATATGTGAAATAATGGACAAGTAAAATCGAGAAAACAATACATATAGCTATACATTTAATATTTGAAGGATAATTTGTGAATGTCCATCTTGAACGAAAGAAGTGATAAATAGAAACATGAAAGATAAAATTAATATTTTTGGTCAGGTGATGCCTTTTATGGTGCAGGAAGGGGGGGGGAAAGGGGCTGAGATACCTGGGAATTTTTATATAACAATGATTAGTTTTCAGAGTAGAAACTTAGTGTAAGCATCTTCATCTATAGTTTAAATGATGTAAGGGGTAAAAAGGGTGTTTGATTGGGTTAATATTAAAAGGTTGGTTGCCAGGGAATTGAATAATTATCAATCCCCAATTAAAGAATAACCTCAAGTCAAAATTACTTTTATGGAAGTTTATTTACAAATGAGGAGAGGAAGAAGAAATAAGGACATGAGAGAGAGGATAAAATAGGACAAGTAATCTAACACAGTAGGTAATTTGCTCTGATCCCCTATTTCAATCCAGGTAGATCTAATTAACCCTCAGCCAAGGGAAATTCAGCCTTGATCCCAAGGCCGGAAAGTCAGAGGCCCGAAGGCCCTTAGAGGCGAACAGAGCAAAAACTTCAGCCACAGAGTCTCTATTAAAAAGGAAGTTCCTTAAGAGAAGTTCAGGAAGATTCAGTCTTTACACTCACCACGTGGAATTCCAAAGGAAAGATTTAAGAACAATTTCACCAAGGTCCAGAGCTCCTTCAAGTCCCAGTCACAAAACAGAAGAGTTCCTTCAGGTCCCATTCATGAACCAGAAGGAAAGGAGCTAAGCTCACTCAGTTCTCTTTTAAAGGAGCTTCTTTTGCATCACTTCCTGTGTCTTCCTTCTAGTTTACATGCCCAATCACAACAGACATTTTTCTTAGGACTGCCCAGGAGGCAGTCAGTAAATTTTGATTTGTCACTTACTCTAGCATATGTGGATCACGGACCACCCAACTTGTGAGTTAAGTGGAGATGTTTTCACCTTTGGTGATTAAATCTAAAGATGGGCAGGGTAGATTTAATCTAATTATCACAATGAGTAAAATGAAATATAATTACTGTGGGCATTATTTGCCAAATATTTTAGGATTTTTCTTTTACTTTAAAAATATTTGAGACCAAGATTAAAATATCACCACAAAAAGAATACAGGAGTGAAAGAACCAAAAAGGAGACAAAATGAAACAATTTTCAAGAAAAGAAAAACCCAAAAGGTAGGCAAAGAAGATCTGGGGCCCTGGGATGAGAGGAGAGCAGAGCTAACAAAAAACTATAGCAAGGAGGAAAGAACAAGCCAAGTACAAGCCACAACACCCCCTACCCCACATCTGTTGTTGAACCTATTCCCAAGTCAACATCCAGATCATGAGACCCTGCCTGGGAAAAGAGTGGTACAATTCAACCCATACCCTTTGAAATTTCAAACTTGTGAAGAAGACTGGAGCCCCAAACCAGGGAATTCTAGTCTGGGCTTGTGATAAAGACTCAGTTCAGTCTTAGTACCATCAGCTGATGGTACTAAGTGCTAAGTATTGAGTACTGATCTTTTTTCCTAAAGCTCAGGGTAAAGCTCTGAGACAAAATAATCAAGGGTGTGCTTGATTGGATCAAATACACAGTGAGACCAAAAACTTGAGCCTAAGTCTGGGGCTAGAATTTGATCAGCCCCTGACCTGATCAAGATCCCAGTGAGATCAAAAGCTTACACCTAAGCCTGACCCTGCTTTAAGACTAGTAACACTTCTGGTTGTGGTGACCCAAGGGAGTGATTGTAGGTATCAGTTGTTCATGAATTATATGAGTTTGACAAATATCATGAATCTTACACCATTTTGTTTATAATGTCAAGAAATGGCACAATGGGATTGAAGTGTGATCAGTGGTAGTCACCTATCCAAATAGTGCTAAAGAATTAGACACTTTCTTTTTTTGTGACTTTCTTTTTAAAAAAATATTGTTTCATGTTAAATATTTCATTTTCTTTCCCTTCCCCCTCCTGGATCCAATAAGCACTTCCACTGGATTGTATAAATTAAACATTTTCTAAGTAAGGTTCAGTAGAGTTCTATAAACACATAAAGAAATAATTCCAGGTATACAAACTAGTATAAAAAATTCACAAGTATAATAACTATCCAACGTATAATAAATATACAAGTCACAAAATGGAAAATGTCAAAAATTCATCTCATAGGTGTAGTATAGAGAGAGGGGGTCATATAGTTTTTTCTAGCTTTGGCTGAGTTCTAAAAGCAGTTAGGGGTTTGGAATCTTGAGGGAAAAAGTTCAGTTGGTTTGGGTCTCCTGTGGAGGGAGGTTGTCTGACCAGCCAAGCTGCCTCCTTACGTATCTGTAGAATTGAAATTTAGCCTAGCTTTGAAATATTTATTTAAGAAATTGTTATTTTGGATAAACCCTTTATATCTTCCTTCCCTATATTATTTCCTACCTTCTCTCCCTTACCTTATATGTCTGTGGAGTTAATAAGGACAGTAATTAGAGAGGAGTTCAAATCTGTGAAGGGTTAATTATAATTGACAATATTAGATATAAAGAAACTAGTCAGTCATCATTTATTCCCTTTAGATATCAAGAGCACTTTGTGAGTTTGAGTTAAAGGCAGGTCCTTACTCAGACTCCATCTCTGCCTCCCTTCCTCCACCTGAGGTTCCTGAGACAACTGTTAGGGCTTCCTTTGATCCACTTTCCTGATACATCAACCTTTAAAGATAATAAATCCTTTTGTGTTTTAATAGACTTTAGTATAATTGATCAGTTAGTTATTAAGAGAGGGAAGAAGAGGGAAAGAACTAACATACTCTGGGCTTGAAGGGAAGCCGGGTATCCATCTTGAAGGAAGGTATAACTTCAAAATAAGTCCCTTCCTGTGAAATTAACTAAGCCTGTTGTTAATTTCAGTTTAGTCTATTTCCCTCAGCCTGTGTTTAAGTCTGAGTCCTGGTCTATAAGCCCTGCTGTATTTGCCTGTTAGATTAATTCTCCCTCTCCCTGAAGATCTTATTCCTTCAGTGTTAAACTCCTGACTTCAGCCCTATTATATCCTGAATCTCCTTATTCCAGTCTACCTGTAGCCTAGATTTACTATCTTAATAAATCCCTGATAACCTCCTTTCAAAATTCCCTTGTACCACACACCTTTCCTCAAATTATCCCCATTACATAGGCTTTCATGGCCCATGATAATTAAAGTCTCTGACTCACTAGGGGTGAATTAAAAAAAAATATTACATGAGCTAGTCTTGGAAGGAAAAGAAGAATTACAATAGAATGATATATAGAAGGCTGGAAAAAGAATTCAGTACCAGGCATAAGGAACATGTATAAATGTACAAGTCATTGAAGAGGGCAGAACTAGACTGAGTTGAAGAACAACCTACTTTTCATGAAGCATAGAGTACTTGAAGGGGAAACTGAAATTCAACTGAGAAGGTAGGTGAAAGCCAGTTTGCTTTTGCTTTTCTCTAGTAGTCATCTCTCACTCTCTTTCATGTATCCTCAATCTCTACTGTTCTCTGCCTGAAAATATGCCCAGGTCTCCCCCAATTTGAACTTGAAACAAACCAAAAAATCTTTCCCTTGATCTTCTTAGCTAATGCAACTATTGAACCATTTATCCCTTTCCTTTCTAAATTTCTTCTAAAGGTTATTCTTACTCTGTTTCCTTACCATCAGTACTCCTAAAACTCTTGAAATCAGGCTCAATTTTATAACTGTCCTAGAGAGTTCAAGTCAAAAGCTACTTTCTCCAATAAATTTTATTCCTTATTTGTATCAAGAAATTTTCAAATGCAATAATAGTATAATACTTTGCATTAGATCTATCTAGGCTAGTTTCTTAACCCTGTACCACTCTGTAGTCTCTTTGAGGGCAGGGGCATTGTTTCTAAATTCTCCCTCTGCTCATAGTTTTAACTTTAGCATTGACCCTTTAAAATATTGAGCTGACTACTAGCAGCAATGCAAGAATCCAGAGCAAGGCTGAGGGACTTATGAGAAAGAAAACTAGCAACATTCAGAGGAAGAACTGTGGGAGTAAAAACACAGAAGAAAAACAACTGCTTGAACACATGGGCTGATGGGGATATTATTGGGGATATAGATGCTAAACGATAACTCTAGTACAATTATCAATAATATGGAATTAGGTCTTAATCAATGATGTATGTAAAATCCAGTGGAATTGTGCATTGGCTACAGGGGGGTGGAGGGTTTGGGGGAGAGGGAAATAACATGAAATATATAACTATGGGAAAATATTCAAAATTAAATTTAAATAAATAAAATAAAAAATAAAACCTGCCTAACAATTCGAACTATGCAAAAGTGGAATGAACTTACTTAGAAGGACTCACCAACGGGTTTCTGAATTCTTATTTTTCTCATAATTTTTAATAAGATGCCAACTGAATACAGAAACATGATACAATGTAAATATCAGCTATCATTATTATCAGTATTATCATTTAAATGTATATAGGGGTTTCAAGTTTGCAAAGTGCTTTATACACATATATTAAATATTTCTCAATAATTAAAAAATTAAATAAAATAAAATATCGAGCTGAACAGGAATGAAATGTCACACTTGGCCAGTAGAATTAAATTCAAGTCTTCTGCTTTCAATTCCAATTCAAAAACAAATAAATAACTATTACATACAAAGAACTCTTGTTATGTTTTCTAACAGACAAGTTTAAATAACATAGCGTTCCTGACTCGAGATGCTTATAAGGTAGCAGTAGAGAATGAAGACACACAAATCAGACAGTGAGTTCTTTGAAAGAACGATCTTTTTGCTTTTCTTTATATCTCCAACCATTATGACAGTGCCTGGCATATAATAGATACTGAGTGGCACAATGAATAGACCTTCGGCCTGGCCTGGGGCCAAGAAGATCTGAGTTTGAATTTAGCCTCAGACACTTCCTATCTATGTGATCTTGGGCAAGTTATTTAAATGGGGATAATAAGAGCACCTACCTCCCAAGGTTTTTGTAAGGATCTAATAATATAAAAATTGTAAAGGCTTAGTACAGTGCCTGGTACACTATAAATACAACATAAATGATAGCTATTATAATAGACAATGTTTATTGGCTGACAAATATCTATGATGCAAAACAGAATATAACAAGTATATAAGAGATTCACAAGTTGCAATAACTGCTCAGAGGAAGAAAATAGCATTTCTGACTTGAGAAAGAAAGGAAGACTTTATGAAACTGATACCGTCTGAGATAGATCTTAAAAGTTAAGTATTCAACATTTCAAATTAATCAACTAGGAAACATTTACTAAATACTTACCATGGCCTAAGAACTATGTAGGGAACTACATTAGCAAAGAAACAGAATCAGAAAAGAGAAGGACATGTTCATAGAGCAAATACTTTGGTTAAACCAATATATCCAGTAAAATAGTGTGTAATAAATCTGCAAAAACAGATTGGTTTATGATTGAAGAAGGAATTGATTATCAGGTTTTGGGTAAAATACTTTCTTTTTCATTCTATAAATTTGAAACTTACATATTGAATGTTCCTATAATTATAATTTCTTTATACATTTAATAAAAATGTCTAAAAAGATGAAATGTCAAAAAAAGATTTTACCTTTAAATTTCTATTGTTAAACTTGCCTTAATTTTGAAATTAAAATAATTTGCATTGATTTTGTGGGAAGACTATATTGTGGGTAGCATAAAAAATTAGGTTGAATGAAAATTCATAGAGGTTATGTAAATTATTACTTAACTGCAAAAAAATTAAAAATTATGAGTAGGCAACAAGGTTGCAGGCTTTTGTGATCTCCTACCTCCAAAGAGAACTGATACTATGGTTTTTGTATTCTCTTTTCTTGCAAGAATTTCTAGTATCTATGTGAAACTTATACTCTTCTCCCATCCTCTACCATCAGTAGCACCTAACCTCCCTTGAGAGTGACTGATTTTTTTTTTTCTCCTCTGTATCCTTAGCACTGAGAACACTCTCTGGCATATAGGAAGAAATTAATAAATACTTGTTGATGGATCTATTGAATGCTAATTTTCCATGAATATAAGTCATTTGGGTGAGATTTACAAATGAGCCCTTCATTCAAATTACCTAATCCTCAGAAGGAAGCAGAGAAGCTTAAGTCACCAAATAGTAAAAGATATAGACAACCAAGTAGTATGATGGGTAGAGTGCTGGTCTGGTAGTCAGAAAGACTTGAATTCAAATCCTATTCTTTTTTGTATAATCCTGGACAAATTACTTATTCTCAAAATATCTACCACACAGGGTTGTTAAGGTCAAAGCTATTAGTATTAGATCATGAAAACAAGATAAATTGGGTCTGATGTTCCTTACCTGCTGCTCATGTGACCTTATAGAAATTAAGTCATCATTTAAGAATAACTTAATGAATTTTAAATTTTACTTTTGAAACATGAAAGATGGGAGCAGATAGATCATTTTTCAAAGCTGTTGCACAAAAGAATTGGACATGAATGAAGTCTACCTATAGATGTCAATAATGAAAACTTTAATCTTTTTTTAAAAAAAACTTACCTTCTGTCTTAGAATCAGTATTAAATATTAGTTCTAAGGCAGAAGAGTGGTAAGGGCTAGGAAACTGAGATTAAATGACTTGCCCAGAGTCACACAGCTAGGAAGTACTTGAGGCCAAATTTGAACCCAGGACTTGTCTCTAGGCCTGACTTTCAATCCACTGTGTCATGTAGCTGCCCCTAACTAAAATCTTTTAAAGTAAATAAATTTGTTGTTGTTCAGTCCTTTCAGACATGTACAAGACTCTATTTGGGGTTTTCTTTTGTTGTTGTTTGCTCATTTTTCCTATATAATTATAGGTAGGCTCTATTTTCTGGGAAATTGGGGTACCCTCTTAAACTTCAGTCCTTCCTTGATGTTATTCTCAGCTTATTTTCTGGGTTTTTACCACTTTCAGTTCTTGGAAGCTAATGTGATTGTCTGAGGACTGAGAGCTTTGAAAGCCCTCTCCCCCTGCTGATTCAATTGAATCATAAGATGCTGATGGCTTAAGGACTTGCCTCAGGCTTGAGAACAAACTTTTTTTTAAAACCTTTACCTTCTGTCTTATAATCAATACTGTGTATTGGGTCTAAGGCAGGAGAGTGGTAAAGGCTAGGCAATGGGGGTTAAATGACTTGCCCAGGGTCACACAGCTAGAAAGTGTTGGAGGTCAGATTTGAACCTAGGATCTCTTATTTCTAGGCCTGGCTCTCAATTCACTGAACCACCCAGCTGTCCCATTGAGCATAAACTTTTGATCTTACTCTGAATATTATCAGGTCAGGGGCTAATCAAATGCTAGCCCCAGGCTTAGGGTCAATTTTTTGGCCTCACTGTGTACTTGATCAGGCACACCCTTATTGCCCTGTCCTGGAGCTCAGTCCTTAGTTTTGGGCAAAAAGATGGGGGGGGGGGCAGCTGTGAACTGTTTCCTCACCCCAAACTGTGTTCTATGTCCTTATCCCAAGCCCAGACAAGGATTCCTGGCTTCTCTCTGGGCCCACATGGATCAGCTCCTTTTAGCCCAGACTGCTCTGGGCTAGAACTCTGGACTTCTCCACAGGTTTGAAATTTCAAGGGGTGTGGGTTGGTTTGGACAACTATTTGCCCTGGCAGGATCTCAGGATCTGAATGTTGGCTTGGATTTAAGTTCTGAACCTGTCGCAGTAGATGTAGGGTGGGGGGCGTATGGCTTGCTTTTGACTTGCTCTTCACTATTTGCTATAGCCTTTTGCTGGCTCTGCTCTTCTCTCACCCCATTGCCCCAGATGTTCTCTGCCTATCTTTTGGGTTTTTCTTTTCTTGATAGTTGTTTCACTCTATCTCCTTGTTAGTTGTTTCACCCCTGTATTCATTTTGTGGTGATATTTTAATCTTGGTCGAAGAGGACTCTTGTGGTGATACTAGAATCATTTGCCATTCCTTCTCCAGCTCATATTACAGAAGAGGAACCTGAGGCAGAGTTAAGTGACTTGCCCAGGGTCACAGAGCTAGTACATGTCTGAGGCAGAATTTGAACTCAAGTCTTCTAGAATTAGTCTATTCACTGTTCCACCTAGTTGTCCAATGGTGTGTAAATAAATACAGTTGTCAAAAAAGTCCATTTAAATTGGCATGTGAAAAGCATGTTTGTTTACCTCCACTGACATAATCATTAGACAGCATTACTCTTTTCACAGAGTCACTTCTCAGGAGAAGCTGTCAGATTCAGATGGTATTTTAGTATTTAGAATTGCCTTTTTGCTGTTGGATTAGCAGAAAGTGATTTCACATCCAGTCAAATTACTGTAACATGTATGAAAATAAGCAGACTTAAATTTCTCTATGCTGGTTTCTTTTTGACTAAGTGCTGATAATGTTGAGCTGTGTGTCCAAAGTGAAAATGGCTGAGTTATTTTCTTCCTCATTTGCTGCCCTTCAGAGAAAACTGTCTGAATCAGAAAGTATTTTTTTTAAATGGAACAGCCAAAATATGTTTAAGCTTGAAAGATTTAAGCTGTTTTACATTCCCTAAAACTTTTTACTCTATTTAAATTTCCAAAATGTTCTGTACACTCACAGGTAGAAATTTACTCTTTGTATATCTTTACAAAGAGTTCACTAGTGTGCTTCTCCATTTGTAAATGTATTCCTTAATAACTGCACTCGAGATAGTAGAATGTTGATAGAGTTTAGAAATTGTTTTTGCCTTTAAATGTAGTATCTGTCAATCTCAGAAAACTTTATGGAAATTGTAAGAATGCAAATACTTAAGAATGATTATAAGAAAAAATGCTTTATTGATTTATTTTATTTTTTTGCTATACCTATAATTTTATTAGTTAGGGAGCTCCTGGTGTGGAACTTCCTCTACTAATACATAGCAGCACCCTTAATGCACCTTATAGTCTAATGAGAAGGTAAAGTGATCAGGGTCAGAGAGCCAATACAGAGGAGCAAGACTTGAATCCAGTCCTCTGTGGCTCCAAGTCCAGCTTGCTATCTATAGCATGAAGACTCTTTTATTTACTATTGTTGTTGTTCAGTTGTTTTTCAGTTATGTTCAATTGTTTGTAATCCCTTTTTTGATATTTTCTTGGCAAATACTGGAGTGCCTTGCTATTTCCTTCTCCAGCTCATTTTTCAGATGAGGAAACTGAAGCAAAAAAGGTAAAATGACTTGCCCAGGGTCACACAGTTACTAAGTATCTAAGGGCAGAGTTGAACTCAGGTCTTCCTGACTCCAGGCCCAACACTCTATCCACTGCACCCACTAGCTGCCTCTTTTATTTGGTACATATTCACTTATTCATCAAATATATATAACCTGCCATCTTTTACCCAGTTACATTAGTTTAGCAGCTAACATTTAGACACACATTTAAGACTAGAAGCGAGTAGCATGGTAGAATGGAAAGAGCACAGGTTTGGAATTAGAGGCTTGAGTTCTAATCCTGCTCCTGGCCTTGCTACTTTTGTGACCTTTGCTAAGTCACTAAACTTCCAAGTTTCTATTTCTCATCAGCAAAACAGACTTGCACTAGATGACTTCTAATCTCTTCTAGGTCTAAGGCTATACTCTCACCACTCATACACATATTTTTATTTTGAAAAAAATCTTTTAATTACAAGTGATTTGTTGAAACCATTAGCTTAATAATATCCCTTAAAAATTTTGAACCTCCTGGATGGCAATTAACTATCATTTTATTGACTTCTTTATCTATGGTTTTCCTTTCCTGTTAAACATATTTGTTCTAGCCTCCCCAGTCCAAAGATTAGTCTTCATGAGAGAGAAAAGAAATAAAAGTAAGATGAGTATTTCAACTTTTTCTCTGTTGTTTGTTGTTATTCCATCCAACCAAATAGTAGTTTAAAACTTTCTTTTCTTTTCAACATAACTAAATATACACACATGCTTTGTTAGGGTACATAAAAGTTGGTATCTTCAATTTTCCCCAAGAAAGGTCATTCAGACTACCATGATGATGTCCTTATCACTTCAGAAATAGGACTAGTCATCTACATCAGTGTATTTGGTTTCTGTGTCTATGTGTATGATACAAATACATACATATACACATATACATATATGTATTTGTAGATAGATAGCTATAGCTAGTATAAGAACAGTAGCCTTAAGTTATCCAATTCTTGTTCTCAGTGAAGCCTTCATTCCTTTTCCTAAATGAACAAAATGAGCTGTTTGTGGTAAGAAGATACTGATAGGTCTCTTGAGAAGTGGCTTATGGGTTAGTTTATGTACTTTAAGAAAAAAATAATAAAATGTGCCAAACACTATAGCCTCTTTTAAACACCTTAATAGATCAATTTAAAACAAATTTTGACACTATATATCTACAGAATGTAATTTGTTAAAGAGCAAAACTGTAATTAACAGAGATTGATGGGAAAAAAGAGATTCTGAATATTTGAAAAAATAATGTTTTGGAGTGGGGAGAGGGAGGGAGAAGAGAAAGGAGGTCCATACGTGATTTCATCAATTTAAGGAATTTCTGATATGAAAAAACCCTCCATTGATGTAAATGAGTGATTATCTGTAATTTCTAGTCTTAGGGAATTGAGAGGTTAACTGACTTTATCTAGGGTGTCAAAAGCTAGAGGCAGGAATTGAATTCTAGTCCTCCTGACTCTAAGGCTGGCCCTATATATATATTAGATACTTCATTTGAAGAAATAGCTTATCAAAAAAATATAAATCAATTGTAGCTCTCTTTAGAAGTCATCTCTTCCCCCAACTCCCGCTTTATTTCAGGTCTAATTTTACAAGATTAAGAAATTAGAAAATTTTTTAGAAATGGAAAAGGTTGGGGAAATTGAGATCCAGAAAAGTTTTTTTATTTTCCCAACTGCCCATAGCTAATTAATAGCAGAGTCATGAATAGTAACAAGGTTTGTTGATTCCCATATCAGTGGCATTTCTGCTATAGTATGCTGCATCTTTAAATAGTGTGTGAGGTTTTTTTTGTGTGGCTATACTGTACTTTGATAGCTGACAGCATCTCTTAAAATGGTAAGATACCGTAGTAATAAGGATAATATTTAGAACTCATCTGCCAGAAGAAGGAGTATAGGATGATAGACCATTCCTTAAACAGGAGTCTAGAGACCTGAACTAGAGACCTGCCACTAAATAGTTATATGACCATGAATAAGTCATTTCTGCATCCTAAGCCTCATTTTCTCTATCTATAAAATGAGGAAACTGGAAAGGATTTTTTTTTAGCTTTTCTTCCAGCTCTAATGTCCTATGATTCTAGATTATTCCTTGATCTAATCTTTTTATTCCATTTTTTTCCTTTGTAAATAATGTTTTTGAATAAGCTACAAACAGACTGGGCTACAAACAGACCTTGAAAATGATCAGACAAGGCAAAGCCAAATTGGTCATCTTAGCCAACAATTGTCTGGCTTTGAGAAAATCAGAAATTGAATTATTATGGTATGTTGGCCAAAACTGTTGTACATCATCACAGTGGCAACAACATTGAATTGGGTACAACATGTGGGAAGTACTACTGAGTATGTACACTGGCTATCATTGATCCAGATGATTCTGATATCATTAGAAGCATGGCAGAACAGACCAGTGAAAAATAAACTGTACAAAGTATTCTTTAATAAACTGGGCAAAGCTTGTTTAAAAAAAACAACAAAAAAACAAGAACATCTTGTGTGGAAAATTAGAGTGATCTACATGCAAATAATTTGAGAATTAATTTAAAACACATTTAAATCTAGTTATTTAATCTCTCATTCCTAAGCAGCAAAAGTACATATAAATTGCTTATCTGCATCAGTAGAGAGAATTTTCCTATTACAGATCCTTAAATTGATGAAATCATAGGTCTGGACCACTCCTGCTCCCTCATACTCCTTAAATAGTTGTGTCTTACATGAATAACTAGTGTAACTTGCTTGTTGGTTCTTGGAGGGGGGAGGGAAAAGGGGGAGAGAAAGAACATAAATCATGTAACCATGGAAAAATACTTTAAAATAAATAAATAATCTTAAAAAAAGGTTGGGTCTTAAAACATTTAATATTCTTGTTGTCAGTCTCCTTCAAATGTCTTTTCCCTTAGTGATAATTTCCATTTTACAGATACATGTTTTGAAAATGTGTATTAAATTGATTCCACTTGGTATATGCAAAAGTACTTTCACATATACTGAGTATAATCAATTTAAAGATGTCTTCATTTTAATTCCATTCTATTTATCTATACAATAATACAGGTTGCTTAGGAAAAAATTCAAGTGTAGGTAATATAAATTTTAGAGTAATCAAATATAATTTCAAATATTTTGAAGTATTACAAAAATAATTTTTGAATCAAAGAATTGTAGGAAAATGCTTGTCTACTACAAATTGCTCCCTCTCTTCCATGTATGGAAGATGGAAAAATGTTACTCATGTGTTAGTAATTCTGAGGTACACCTAGATAGAGTGGCACATCAACCTTATAAGGGTGTCATTTTTCTATAAAGAAAACAAAGACAAAAATGATTTTCATTTTTATTCCATTTCTTTTTTTTTGTTTCATGAATGTCTTCTTCTCACCCACCCCCATCATAGTCATTTTTCAATATACTTCCCCTCATCCTTTTCCCCACATCCCAATCTTCTACGGTAACCAAAAAAATGGTTAAGGAATCTATTTGCTCTACATTTTGTATACAAATCACTCTTTTTTTCTTTAATCAACTCACTATTTTTATCAAAAGTACTCAACAAAGACATTCTATTATCAAATGATAAACTGAAAACCAATCCACACAACTGTTTCATGTAAAGTTCAACTCCTTTAGACTTTTCCAGACACTATGCTAAGAGATGAATATAGAAAGAAAGACAAAAAAAAAAAATCTGGGCTCAAGAAGCTTATATTCTAATGGAAGAGACAATATATAAATAACTATATATGTAAAAGACAAATATAAACACATATAAAGATGAAAGATAATAGATAGATACTACATATATAGAGATAGTTCATAGATAGTATATACAAATATACACATACACCTATATTTATGTGTATCACATTACACAAAATGCATGTACATTTATATATATATATATATATAGAGAGAGAGAGAGAGAGAGAGAGAGGG